>NC_142603.1:46543279-46749981 GCF_041222555.1 Hakea prostrata
TCGCATTCCGGTTGAACATCCGAGCCATTTAGTCATGGATGATTCTGATTGCCAGCCTCTGCAACCAGGCATCTGGTTTGTTTTCTTTCCTGTCATAATCATCCAAAATTTTTCACAATGTTGATGAGTAAAGAACTTACAAAAGCATCTGATGCAGGTACTACAAGATTATTGATGAAGCTGATCACATACTTTTTGTTGTGAATCGGGAGAGAGCAGGAGTGAAATTTGATTTGGTATATGACAGTATCTTTGAGCACTGTAGAAAGCATGTTTTCAGAAACAAACCAAACATACCCAATCAAACACACCAGTAGCATAAAATGCTTTCTGATTGTATACCTGAAACAAAATCAGACAAATATACATTCTTTCCTCTGCCTCCCTTCCTCTCTTACACCTGATGTAAATGCTGTTTTCCATCTATTGTTATTCCAAAGATTTCCCTTCTGGTGCAAAAGCCAGTTAATATCTTCATGACAGTTCTTGGTTTGTATTATATACAACTTGTTGATAAAATTCAACTTGAGTATTAAGCTTTGATCAGCATGCATGATTCATGGTTCCTGCCAAATTATTAGATATTGAAATCAGGCACTGGGTCAATCTCCATTCCCCATTAGGGAAGATTGATTACAACTCAGATCAACTGATCCACCTGCATTCTTTTACTATGGTTTTATTCTTACAAAGCACGATTGTCTGCATCTGCCTTGTACAAAACATCAAGGAATCAAAGGTAAAACATCAAGCAAACGGACGAGCCATTATATTGGTTCTTCAGGAACTGTGCATTTTGAAGCTAGAAGAAGGAAATTTTCATAATACTACATTTCACAAAGATGGGAATTTTCTTGAAAAGATGTTGGCAGTGAATAGTATAAATGCTAAGGGCAAGGGGGTGACATACTGTATCATATTTATGGTTGCTGACAGTTGATCCCTCTATCAATGTCATTCAAATAAATTAAACCTGAGTTAGCTCACATTTAGGATTTTGTTGGCAAAATTTCTCTTTCCTATACTTATTATTATTATTATTTTCTTTTGTTTTTTTGTAAAGTACTTAGTTTTATTTATCTTTAAAAAACTTTATTTTTTATTCCCTTGTAAAAAAATTCACGTCTAATTCCCCCCCCCCCCCCCCTGAAAAAATGAATTATTTATCTATCTTTCTCATTTGATATTGCAAAATAATCATATTACCTCTTATTTTCTCTTTTAATTGATGAAATGATTTCTTATCCTTTTATCTGTTTCTCATTTTTCTCCCATCAATATCTTCCTCTTTTATGGAATCCATTGGATTTTTTTTTTTTTTTTTTTTTTTTTTTTTTTTTCTCTTTTTTTTTTTTTTTTTTTTTTTTTTTTTTTTTTTTCCCCCCTCTAAGGAAAAACAAAGAAAGGAGGAAAATAGAACTAACCAATTTAATAGATTTTTATAGAAAAGGGTGAAAATAAAAATAAAAATTCACATCTAATCGATTTGATAGATTCCCATAAAAGACAGGAAAAAAAGAGAGAAAAAACCACTGATAATAAGATTCCTATAAAAGAAAGAGAAAAGAAAATAAAACAAATATTAAGCAAAGAGAGAAGAAATCATTGTAAAGAATATTATATATATATATATATATATATAAAGGTAGTTTAGTTATTTTGAAAAATCATAGAAGAAGGTGAGTTAATAATTCATTTTATTGAGGGAATCAAAGATGATTTTTTTTTTAAGAGAATAAGAATAAATAGAGATTAAATATAAATGAAATATAGAAATTTGCTTGTCTTGCAAGAGAAAGTAAAGATACCTACAATTTTTCAAACAAAAAAAAAATACTCTTGTAATAAATGACCCATATGATTCATAAAGTACATAAATTTCATACTGTATTTAGTAAAAATATATTTTACATCTAATATTCATTTACTTATTAAAATCAAGGGAATTGATGAAAATAAAGTGAAATTTGATGGCCAAATATAGAATGAACAGAGTTTAATCATATAATCACATAAACTATTAAATATAAATGACTATGAAAGTTTTTCCTCACCTTCCCATAAATTCTCCTTGCAACCAAAAGAAACCTAGAGAAATTTCAACAGAGTACCTCAAATTGGCGTATAATATTTTAGGTAAATTAATTTTTTTTTATTTTAAATATTTTCAACGTTACCCATCCTACCACATTTGAAAATTGTTTACTTCTGTGGACAAATGGTGTAGGGAAAAGATATGCGTTCATTCCCTCCTTTTTTTTTCTCTTCTTCACTTAGAAGGTGTGAAGGGACAAATGTTCGAATCCAAGATCTTCTTGGTTTTACTGTCTCTATATAGAAAGCTGCCAGCACTGTGCCAGAAGCACATCTACCGCACAACCCAATCAACCATTGGGACATGTATAGTACACCTAGCAATGGGATACACTACGCTTTCTGTAGACAGCCCAACCCTCCAGATTTGGCATATCTCCCTAGCAGGGAGGAAGAATATTGCAAAGTGTGTCCTGATAAGAAAATTTGGATACATGAAGAATGTAAGATATCATTTATGCAAGCTACTGCAAATGTAATCCACACCTGACCAAAACTAAGAGCCAATACAAACAGAAACCCACTTGAATATAATACAATTAGTTATAATTTACATTCTAATACACTATAACCTACCTGTTTAATTCACCTATGGTACATCCGCCAATGTCTTTCAATGACTAGCAGAAATGCTACACCATCTCCGGTATAAGCTTGGATTGTACAGTATTACAAAGGGAAGAGGAAAGACTACTCCCATCTTTTGGCAGAAATCTGGAACACCGATCCCCCAAAATCTGAAAAGCTTAAGAAAGCCTAATCTTTTGGAAACATTTTGACTTGTGCATGTGTCCTGACCCCAGATGCTGTGTCGCCATCTCAGGAAAAAATGATTGAAGTAAAAACACAGCACCATTTAGGATAATCTGCTGGGAGTGCATTTTCAAATATATGCCAATGAGCTTCGATCAAGGTCAGGCAATGGTCGACCCCTGGTTGGAGTTGGGGGTCTTTGAATGTTGAGCTCCTGCAGAAACACAGAATGTAAGGGGTTAAGTAATGAACTGAGTCCTGACTGGTGGTTTCAATATGTGAATTGCATGAATTCCTGAAAATCTTTACCTGCATCCATGTATCATCTAAGACACGCTCTGGAGATGACTCAGGTGACTGAAGGGGAGGTGGCAATGGATGTATCAATTTTGGAACCACAACCAGTCCCCTACCAACTACCAGTATAGCGCCAGCATTATTTGCAGTTCCTGATGCAGTCACCAATTTGCCATGAAAATATAGTAGGCCAAGAGAAAACAGAGAAGAGCTTCAAACTTCATTAGCTTACCACAATAGTTGGTAGCAGAAAATAGAGTGATAAGATGACCCTGGGCGAACCGCTCAAAACCATCCATGACACACTCATGTGCTCTAATAATAAGCTGCAATTTGTTTTTCTTGCAAAAGTCCATGACCCGATCAGGCTGCCACCAATTGTAAGAAAATTATATTGAATGTAGTAAATATTAGCACAGAAGACCAGTCCATTTTTCTTATTTCTATTAATACATCAATGAAGGAACACATGTAAACACCATCAGCAAAAATTGGGCTCCAAAGGTCTTTGCGGGTAGAAAGCAATGAAAGCATAAAGGCAGCATTGAATAGGTAAGTTCCAAATGGAGGAGATTCATACCCCAAAAGTGACAAGTCCTGGGCCTCTAGCATTTGGCCTCAAACCCTCCATACTATCATTTTCAGTAGGATCAGACCTGCAAATAACACCAACAGAAGTTGTAGCAAGACAAATACATAAAACACAAACATGAAAGTAGATGCAAGGGTGAGCTGAATCAAGATATACCATAGAAGGTCCATGAGAATGATGGATCCTGCATCCATTGTAATGGGCCTTTCCAATTTCTCTATTTGTTCAACACTGCTTATTGATCTCCCAATGCCACCATGCATGCAAATAATTTTCTTCTCAATAAGTGCAGCAAGTGGGAGAAAGTTAAAAAGCTGATTGAACCGAGTCCACGCCCAGATCCCATCATTCTCGCCCTACAAATGCAACTTTTTTGAGTAACAACAGAATTCAATTTTTTACTAAAAGGAATGGAAGTCTCAATAGTACCATCCTCTCCATGCATTCCATACGAAAACCAAAGAGTGAATTAATGTCAGCAGCCTCATGGTTTCCTCGGATTAAATGTACATTCTCAGGATAAGCAATCTGCTCAGTCAAAACAATGAGTCAATCAAATGTAGCAGCACTAACATTTTAGTTGATTCACTTTAAGCAGAGGTATACCTTGAGAGCTAGAAGCAAGGTTATTGTTTCCAGGCTGTGCTGTCCACGATCAACATAATCCCCTAGAAATAGATAGTCAATATATCTGCGAAAGTTGATATTCACAGGTTAGAACACAACCTACAGGCTATACAAAATCAAGGCCGGCTTAAATTTTACGAAAATGAGGCAGACACCTAAGTATTCTAACTGTTAGAACATAAGCGTAAGATCCTGATCAAAAACAGAATCGATCTGGATGATCTGGTAGATAGAGTAGTTTACATTTCTTTTATTGTTTTTTCTTTATTGGGATCAGATTTACTAGGATTGTTTTTCTTGTAAGATTCCCACATTGGGAAGATTTAATTTGTTCTATATTTGGTAAGTCTTAAGTATAAATAAAGCTCCTAATGTGTCTTTCAGACACAAGTTAGGATTCATTCAATTCTTTTAACATGGTATCAGAGCCAACTCTAATCCATTACTAAGAACCCACCCACCTTCCGCCGCCTGGTTCTAGCCTCAAAAAGAAAGAAAAAAAGGAGAGAGTCGCAGGAAGCATAACCTACCTCCACCATGTTTTGAGCACCACCATCGCCTCACCACAACACTGCCACAGCACCCATCCGAGCTTCTCTGGTTCTTCCGCCACAGTTGCCAGACTTTGCAACCTTTTTTTCTCCATTGCCCAAGCCTCCATCTTCCATCTATCCCTGTTTTTTGGGCGTCACTTCTCTCAAACACCATCAAACTCTGGTTTTTTGTTTTTTCCATCGCCCTTCTCATTCTTTAAAGCACCATCGCCTCTATCCATCGCACTCTGGTTCTGTTTTTCCCTTCCTTTTCTTCTTTTTCTCCATCACAGCCTAGTAACAGAAGTCCTTTTCTTCTAGTCGTTTTTCAATAATCGACAACCTACAGAAATCTCTTTTTCCCTAATTGAAAGGGAACCTACAGAAAAAAACTAGAGTCAATGAATAAGACCTAACCAAAACCAACCATCCCAACTAGACAAACCCATAACTCCACTCCACCAGACATGACGTCTTCTCTAGCACAGACTTCCAGTGTGAGTGTAGCTTCTGTTGTTGTTCCTTTTGCTGATCCACAATCCTCCATAGGTATTTTTGGCTGTCACAATGACAATTCAACTTATCCCTTCTGAATAATTGACTCTGGGGAAACTGACCACATGACTGGTTCATCTTCCTTTTTTCATATTTATTCATGTGCCCCTTTGACTCAAGTTGTTTGAACAGCTGATGGGTCACTTTCTCCTATTTCTGGGTAGGGACCCACTATATGTTCACCATCTATTACCCTATCTTCTATTTTGCATGTTCCTAAGTTTTCGGCTGACCTTTTATTTGTTAGTAGCCTTACTCGTCATATGAATTACAAAATAACACTTTTTTCTTTCTCACACTGTGTTTCAGGACCTAGAAATGTGGCATACAATTGGTAGTGGTAGATAGAAAGGGGCTCTACTTATTGGATGGGCCTCCATCAGCTCTTTCTATGGCCTTTAGTTCCACTTCTCCTGCATTTTTTACCTTATTGCAATGGCATAATCGCCTTGGTCACGTTCCTTTACCCATTTTGTCTAAGTTGTTTCCTAATTTAGTCAAAAGGTGTAATTTTAATGATTTTCATTGTGAGTCTTACGTTTTAGCTAAACAGACTAGACATGTTTACCCTATTCCAGACCATCGAAGTCATGTTCCTTTTTCAATTATTCATTTTGATGTGTGGGGTCCTTCTTGGGCCATGTCTTTGTCTGGTCATAAATGGTTTGTTACTTTTATTAACTGTTACACTAGGATCACATAGATTTACTTGACAAGTGTCGTTTTCTCATGTTTCCAAACTTTTCATAATATGGTTAAGGATTCAACTTGGGGCCACAGTAAAAATCTTTTGCACAGATAATGGGACTAAGTACATAAGTGAAGCATTCCCCTTTTACCTTGCTCACCATGGCATCATAAACCAAACTAGTTGCGTCGACACTCCAACTCAAAATAGAGTTGCCAAATGCAAGAATAGACATCTACTTAAGGTATAGCATGTTCATTATGTTTACTATGCATGTGCCTCCTCGATTTTGGGGTGATGGAGTTCTTACTACAGCATATCTAATTAACCAAATGCCTTCCCACGGTCTTAGACCAGTGCTGCCTCCTTGAGGTTTTTTTAGGGACAACAGCCTTTACAGTACCACCTAAGCTTTTTAGTTGTGTTGCCTTTGTCCAAAACCACCATGTCCTTAAGTTGGATCCTCGTGGGTTAAAGTCAATTTTCTTGGGTAATCCTCCTACATAGATGGGGTATAATTGTTATTGTCTTGGTTCTCGCCATTTCCTAATCTCTATAGATGTTTTGGTTTAGGAATAGGTTCTTTTTCCCCCTACACCTCTTCAGGTGGAGAGTCTTAGTAAAGAGGTTCCAGCAATGATTCCTCTTTTCGATATTTCTCTTGAAATTCCTGCAAATGATCCTCCTTTGAAAGATGGAGAAACCAAACATGAACAGTTGGTGGATGATCAGCAAGGGAGCCTAAACCTTTGAAGACCTATCAAAGAAAGTCGCGAGCGACTCCTTCTTGTTGAGACTATCAATTTTGGTAGAATGGCTTGAATGAATTAATGTGATTCCCGAGCTCTTTATTTATATTGATATGAAGAATACAAAAGTTACATAAATACCCTTACTTAGGCAACAAGAAAAATAATAAACTAAACAAGTAAAAAAAACTGAACCAACCAACACTTCTGAACCGAGCCACTTGGAAGCTTTGGTTCCTAGTCCTAAAGAATCCATTCCTCCAAATGGTTCGTTCCTAGTCCTAAAGAATCCGTTCCTCTAGGTGAGTCTGTCTCTAACCCTTCTTTTGATCCTACTTTAGACCTACCAATTGCTAAATGTCAAGAAAGCAACCAGGAACTTGCACCAAACATCCTATTTTCCAATTATGTTCCATATCAATCCCTTTCCCCAGAATTTCAAAGTTTCATTTATTCTTCGTCCTCTACTGCGTCCTTGGAACACTTCCATAAGGCCATTATCTCTCATGGCTCAAAGCCAAGCAAGCAAGCTACCTTGTTCACCAAATGTGAGCTTTGCACACAAAACAATATCATGGGAATCTGGTGACTTGCCTAGCAAGAAAGTGATATTGTTGGGTGCAACCACCATATGCATTGGCCCACCATCACCTAGCACAACCGACCCCCGCCATAGATGGGACTGTTGAGAGGTACAAGGCAAGATGGGTGGCCAAAGGCTTCACTCATGCTTACAACATTAACTACAAGGAGACATTTTCCCTTTGTTGTACATCGCATTCACTATAATCCATTATACTATTCTCTCATATCTTATATAATAAAAAGTCTAATATTACAATAGTTAAATGTCAAGAATGCTTGTAGGTCCTACATAAAAAGTCGCAAGAAGACCAAGAGGAGGTGTACATGGATGAGTCATCTAGGTATTCTACTGCCAAGACTTATAAGAAAGTATGCAAGTTGAAGAGATTAGGCATTAGAGTATGAGACTTGAGTCAAGCACTTATCTCTTTCGATTTTGTTGTTTTATTTTTATTTTGACACAATAGCGTAGTTTGGAAGGTTCCATAAGGCCATGATCTCTAATGGCTATAAGCAAAGCAATGCATACCACACTTTGTTCACCAAAGGAGATGGTTCCCACACTACAATACTCTAGTATATGTAAATGATATTGTGATCACAAGCACTAGCAAGGATGATACTATGGTATGCCACCACCATATGCATTAGCACCACCACACCTAGCAAAGCCTCTTCCGTATCCCTGACTCCTTGTTCTCATTACCCTCTGGATGCAACTATTCTTGCACTTGGTGATGATGCGACCTAAAGAGGTGCAGCTTGCGAGTACCTCAACAACCATCCGCATAACATGTCATGGGATGAATATGTAAATTGGCATGACAAAATGATCATAGCGGCACACTTTGGCTAGAGAGGAGATGGATCGACCAAGGCACAATACAATGATGGAGGTGGAGCCACCATAGCACATCAGGCAGCAGCATAGCTTAGGTTATTCTTCTTTCATATTCTACACCTGTATAGTTATACTTGTTGTACATCATATATACTTAACTACTTGGTTAGTTAGTTGTCTTTTTCTTGCAAATAAATGAAGATCACTGAGTTGTCTTGCATTTTTGCACATTTACATTGGCTTAAAATCATGTCCCAGACTTCTAGTTTTGCCCTTATAAAGCTGTGCATGTGCTGATCAGGAACACTACTTTAGGTGACGTTTAGGCTATAATAGCACTCTCAATGTGTTTATTGGCTTCAAATTAGGCTAGACACAAAAAACCAATCAAAAATGACCTCAAATACCCCGAAATTGGGGGGCAAAATCCCACGAAACCTTCCCAAATGTTGTCGACATTTTGGCAACATTTCGAGGTTTTGGTGGTTTTGCCAAGTACCTTTGTTGCACCCTGTCCAATGACCCCTCAGCTCAACCTGCCTACTTTTCACCCCTAGTATATCCATGTATATAATTTTTTAATTTATCTATAAACGTGTAAGATAGTTATGGTTAGCAAATACCATTTTTATGTTGACTCCCATCTTAGCTTGTGTACATGCATGCAAAAACCATAAAAACTTCATCAACCCAAACCTGTAACTTACGTTATATCTCCCGCAGTTGAAGGAAATCCATACTCATCAAATAAGCGCATCAAGTCACCAAACTGTCCATGAAGATCGCCAAATATTTTAATTGGAGCCTTTAACTGCAAAACTGTTGGCTCCTGCATGAAGATTTGCTCAGCTGCATAACAAAGCTCACCCACTTCATAGGAGTTCAAAAAGAATTTCCTATTAGCAGGAGCTTTCCAGTTCCGTGGCCTGAGCAATGTTGAAATAATCTGGGGAGAACAAAAAAGTAAAAATATATACTGAATGAAACACCCTTACAAATTAAAGAAAACATAAAGTTAGAAATTAATGCTTGCCTTCTTATGCAAGCCTTGGGGCGACTTCTGTCTGAAGAACTTTTTATATGATGGATCACCATCTAAAGGGATCATCCGTCGGCTCTCATTTTCAAACTGATCCAATGACAGCTGCCTTATCAGTCCCCCCAAGTTGCCAACAGTCTCTTTGGCAACCACAACCTGTAACATTAGATTATGGACACTTAACTTTAAGTTGACAGAAACCTACTCATATAAAAGGGAAAGAAATAACACATACAGCTCGAGAGTGAAGGCGAACATCTCCCTCGCCATCACTACCATCTGTAGAGGTTTCAGGAACATGGCAGCTGTGATCTGACACAGATGTTTCTTCTGTAGGGTTGGTAGAGGCTGCCTTCATAGCTTCCCAGACAGCACTGACGGCTTCAGCTTCAGCTGCTGAAGCCTCCGCAAGCCTCTCCATAGATTTCTTGTCCATGCTGCCACAGATGATAACTGTCACTTTTTGTAAGATTGAACTTTGAGTTGAAAATAGATGAAAATCAAATACAGTGAGTAGAAGAATATAGACCTTGTGCCACCAGGCAAAGACGGTTCCAGTCTTCCATCTGAAGGCATCAAATAAGAACTTGAGCATGACTGATTAATTTGAGAATTTGCCATTGAAGACACTCTCCCAGAAGTTAATATAGGTGAGCTGAGGTCAGACTGATCAAGTGAATTTTCAGCGACAAGGAGGTCATCAAATAGCACATCTGCACAACAAAACCTAAAGATGTAAGATCATGAAAGAGTAGATGACAAGAACTACAAATACAACTGACAAGGGAATATGGAGAATCTGTCAAATGGATTTTGGCCAGAGATTGTTAGATGATAAAAGTTCAATGTTAATGTCAACACAAGGAAAAGAACCAAAAAAAAAAAATCTGCAATTATAAGTTGATTTAATTATTCTCAAACATTTACCTTCCAAAATTATAACTACAGGACTACTAAAATTTGCAGTATAACGATGACAATTGCCACAAATCCATCAACTTATGGACTTCGTTTTCTTCCAGTGGATTCATTGCAGCTGATGTATAACCTCAGACAATGAATATAATGATAGCTTGTTGATAAACCAAAAAAATCAGTTTTTTCACATGGACTAGCTGTAGCAGACATATAATCTCAGAATATAAATATAATGATCTCTTGTTGATGAAAAACAAGAAGCCTAACATTGTCATATTTTGTTTAAATTATTTGCACTCTTAGGCTTGGTTTGACAACTCTTGTAGTGTTTTACTACAAGAAGCAGCAAAAATACTTCCTCATGTTACTGCTCCAAGGAACAGTTTTAATGGTGTTTACTAAACTTAGAAATGTTCTAGCATCAGAAACTTGTTTTAGAGAAGTTTCTAGCATCAGCAGATGTTCGATAAAACCCATTTCGGAAAACCCTTCTGAATTGTTACTAAAATTAGAAATTGCCATTGAGAACTTTTAACCATTAATCATCTTTGCATTTCCTGTAGACATGCAATATCTTAGAAACCCATTACAGTTCGATAAACACTAAACTAATTCAACTTATCCATGACTATAACTAGTAGTATCGCCCAATTTTAATAGTTTGGTAACATTGCAATACAGTTGTAATTTCCATTTTTGTTTAAGTCAATATTCTTAGCCTCAAGGATATCTCTGACTTTTTTTCCTTTTCATCTGAATCTACAATATCTTTCTTTATTTTACCTTTTATCCTCCACTTGAATTGCTCTACTAAATAATTTATGACATACTCCACAGAAGGTTATGAGAAAGGCCCTTAGACATTGAGGCACTAAAAGAATAGGTGATATTCATAACACGCTGAGAATGTTTAATGCTTATTTTCCAGCTTGAGGGGGGAGTTTTAGAATATAAGCTAGAGGGATAAAATTTCTCAGTTTCCTACCTAGATTTCCCATTTTCAGCTAGTTGAAACTTGAGTTTCCCTTGAATTTTTTTCTATGGATTTAGTGTGTAAGGGCCTAGCTGTTGTAGTTGATTTTGATGTAGTCATCTTAAAAGTTGGTCTAGAAATTTACAAAACCAGATTTAGGGTACATAAAACATCAGTAGATGGGTAAAACATTTGGTCAAACAACAATCTTAAGGGCAGTGAAAAATCAGAATTGCATAAGATCTATCTGAACTGTTAGTAGACTACGGACCAAAACACAGCCCTTAAAAGAATGCGATAAATTGGATCCACAGCTGCTGGGTATGCAGCCAAGAACAGAGTTTCAGACTTGCTACAAATTTAAGTCTCTGAAAGGGACAATTGCCCCTAAAATTTTCAGTTAAATCTTCAGGTATTGAGGAGAACAGTTAAAAGGCAATCTGGTTTGAATTTCTCCTATTACCTAGTTCCCAAAATCTCAATAAAACATAAAGATTTGAACTCAAGACCAATCCTATAGTTTAGAAACATGCTTAACCACTATACCAAGCAATTAGCTTGCATTATGTTCTTAAGTCATTCCCCAATTAGTAACCAAGCTAAATTGATTGATCACTTTGACCAAACAACCAGATGGTTTGGTCACCAGATAAGAAAAGATTGGAACAACATCTGGCTAGGTATAACAGAGGATATATCAAAATCATAGAAACAAACAATCAGCATTTACAATTTCAACTTTAGATAACCCCAATATCAGGTACTTTAAACATAATCTGCGGTTATACAGTCACTACCTCCTTTAAGACCACCATAAATATATATCTGGGTCCCCACTGATGCAGCTGCATGGCGGCAACGGTACATAATCTCGGGCACAGGATCATGTTCAACTTGGGGCTTGCTCGTGCGGGAGTTAGTTACGATCCCGTTTCTATCCAACCATACTCCAGCAGCAGTATCCAAGACTGAGAAAGGGAGGGGAGATGGAAAATAATGAGATATCTGTTACATACAACCAGGTCGATAACTAAAACCTAAAACACTCATAATTACCTGCAATAGCTGCTTCACCATCTACTGTCCGTCCACCCCTAAGAACACCTCCAGTGACATGTAACCGAGCACCAACAAAGACCTATTGAAGAGAGATGCCACGCATGTTGGTAAGGAAACTCTTGGAAAATAACCTAACTACTAAAAAGCAGAAGATGATAATATAGAGAAAATAGTGCCCCCCCCCCCCCCCCCAAGCAACCAAAAAAAAAGTTTGTACCACCGAAGGTGGTGGTCTAGTGGTCCCAAGCTCACTCCCTTGCAGTTTGGTAGTCCCCATGTCCCAGGTTCGAATCCCCTCCACCCATCTATTTCTCACATTGGGTAGTTGTGTGCTCTTTGACCTAGGCATGGGATCACTACCGGCTTCTGTGGACTATCTAGGCCTTTGGTGGGGCTACACTGACGGGGCCAATGCTTACGTTGGTAGTTCATAAGACTAACGCTTGCACAGGACAAACTCAAAAGTCCAAACATTGTGTAGTTGGGGGCGCAAGGTCACCACCAAAAAAAAAAAAGGTTGTGACAGCATCAAACCCCAAACATCTAAAGGAAGTTGTGCTTCTCAAATTATGTAACTGTAAACAATTCCAAGATCTATAACCAATAACGATAGAGACAAGAAGAAACAGAGACTGAAGAGAGAATAACTGATGGCCAGGGTTGGTTGATAGAATCTATATACTATCATACCACCACCATGGTAGAAGATCTCGCTCTCGAGAGAGATCTCGCCACCTTGAAAAGAGATCTCGATCATCTCGGTGGCTCGGCGAGTATACAATTTTGCGGTGGCCCTCTCGGTGGGTTTAGGGTCCCAATTGGGTTGAAACTTGGTATTTGCTTTTTATGCCTTTGAACCGTTGGGGCCTTGGTTTGTCGAACACCCTTGTGTTTCTGTCTACCCTGTGGAACCGAATGTAGTGGTTAGGTGCTGTTTACAACATTTAATATAGAACCTTTAAAGCATATAAATGGCAAGTATATCAAATGCTTCAACTAACTTATGTTATTAAACTTCATCCATATGAGTATCACAATCTCAATTTTCAAGAATAATAATTATACAACCATTAGAGTTCTATATAGTCATTAAATCATAAATTCATAAGACAAGTAGAGAATGATTGATCTTCCTTGTTGTAGATGTGTTAAGGTTGGTGAAATTCACCAAATCCACAAAAAGGCAAATTGAGAGTTCCGGTCCGGGCGGATTGGCGGATTGGCGAGATATGGCGAGATCTCGGCGAGTATCCCTCGGCCATCTCGTCTCGCCAAGGTGAAAAAACGAGATATCTCGCGAGATCTCCCACCATGACCACCACCACATAAATCTAAAATAAATTGAAATAAAATTACAAAAGGAAATATAACAGAAATATAATTCTTAACTCTAACCTAATTAACCTAAAGGTTTATAGGAAACTGACTTATACTAGGACGCTAATAACTAAAGACCAAAACAATAACGAAACCACAATAGGCAAACCCCCCCCCCCTATTGTATTACCATTTTATCTCTCATTATCTCTAACAATAACCAATATAATGTGCAAGGAAAATCTCTGCTACTCGAAATCTTGGCATCTAGCTATCACTTACCGCAGCGTGTTGGTACCTCGGTGAAGGAGACACACCAGGTGCAAGAGTCCATTCCCACTGACCATTCCTATGCATGAGTAGGCCATAAGCATCTGCCAGTGGCTGTAAATGCACATTCAGATAATTATTAACAGGAAAAGACCCAACTTAAACAAGCATGAGCTATAACCAATTTTACATAAAAGACTTAGAACTTTAAGATGTCACTTCATCTGGAAGTAATAACATAATTCTCCATTGAGAAATTTAAATTGTTAAGAAAGGACACGAGTTAAAACAAATGACAACATCCTAGCACTTTGACAAGCCAATAACAGAAAACATCCAAATATTTCAAGGAGAAGAATGTCCTTTCTGGGAACTGTCAAGAACGTTGGCAGTGTAAGGGATCCCAATCAATTAATTTTTCAATGTTCCATACTTAATTGTCTCCACTTCTGAGTGTCCTTCCTCCGATCAAGTAGGTTCCTCCACCTCCATGGTTCCTTTAACACTCCTGGCAATTGGCACAGCAGGTATTGGTGGGTATTTAAAGAACATGAGGGTCACATCATGCCAGTCTTCTGTCATCACACTGGTATCTCTAACTCAATTGTGTTTTCACAAATAAAACATCATCAAACTAGGAAGTCAAGCATGCAACCAAAATCAAAATATAGTAATATATGCAAAGATTGCTTTATGCAGTATCCATGAAATACACCAGCAGCAGACCATTTCCATCACCAAAGAGCATAAGATCATACCATGCCTGAAGAATCTCTTCCACCACAGAGCAAGAACATGCCATCTGAGCGAGCACTTGCTGTTGCATACCTGCCAAATGGTCCAACATTTCAATGAAACGCAAAATAATCTGGTACACAGGAATGAATCATCTCCACAAATTCAGAAGATTTAAGAAATCCCTATGATTAGTTTAAGTGCAGTCTTGCCCTATAGTGCACAGGAGAAACACATTGAGTCTCAATTAAAGCACTAGAACCACTGAACAAGTTTTATAATAATTTCTATTTTTTATTTTTTTTTTTTTTTTTTGGTTGGGGGGGTGTCAGGGGCAGAGGCAGGGGAGGAGGATAGTTTGCCTCCTAATCATTTCAATTAACATTTCCATTATCAGAATTCTAACTAAAGTAGCATTAGGTACAACAGAGAACTAGTGCAAACATCAAGCTTGGGCTCATCAGTCATGTTACCTTTTTCACTTTCCAAGAAGAAGCCCATACATTATGGCACCCACTACCTAAGCACTCTGGTAAATTATAAACTTTTTCACTGTCGAGTGTAAGTATAATAGAACTCACATCCTAGCAGAAGGTCTCTCGCCTTCAGGGTTCAGTTGTTGCCATCTATATGGTTTCTGTGCAGTATCCAATACCCAAGCATCTGATAACGCCCTCTTGCCTAGTTGAAGGGGAAAAAAAATTCAAATCGTTAAACTGTCTCACATAAAAACAAGGTTTAAAGCATCAAAATCTGGTATTGTATTGGAAACGTGATTTCTAAAAGATGTATTGAATCATGCAACATGCACTAAGAAATGCATGGAAATGGTCAAAAATGCATGGGTGTGAATTCATATAGTTGATGCAAAGATTTGAGTAGATGTAACCTAATCTAAGATATGCATGGAAAAAGGTCAAAAAATGCATCAATGTGTGAATATATGTAGTTGATGCAAGGATTCAAGTAGTTGTAACCTAATCTAAGATAAATCTACAGCTTACCTTTTCCCAACCAACTTTGTACGTCATTACAGAACCATAAATTCTCAATATTTGTTGAAATGGTGACAGTTAGGATCACTTCTTTTACATTAAATGATGGAAAATATTCACCATCTCATCCTTTTTTAATTAATAAGAAGAATATGTTTTAACAAAACAAGGCTATTTCAGGTGAATCAACAAAACAAGATTATTATAGCATTAAGGCATTTTGGTATCATCCATTTATTCATCCTAAAAACAAAAAGGCATTTTGGTCAACAAAGTTATATTTCTAATGTTTCCAGTCTTCAGTTAACATTTTGGATTTAAGCACAAATTATTTTGGCAAGAAGGGGCAATACAGTTAAATATTGAAAGTTGATGGATGAAAACGGAATTACACATTACCTTAGAGCAGCTACGTGTAAAAAGAAATGGTCAAGTCCTAGCTTAGTATCTCCCAAATCTACTGAGTTACAGCAAAAAAGAAAATTAAACTTTACATAGTAACTCCCAAATCTACTAAAAATGACATTATCCTGGGGAGATTACTTGTCAACCAAGCAATAAGAAAAATAGAAAGTAACCAAAACAGAAAGCAACTAAAATAGAAACCTAAGCTAATATATAAAGTGATATTCTAACAATCCCCTCAAGCTGGAGCATACAAATCAAAGGCTCCAACTTGAACTAACAGGAACATATATTAAAGCTTCATCTTCTTGAACACAAGTAGCAATAGCAGATGCCAATAAACAATAAGAGAACGTCACCCAGGAGATAATCAAAAGGCAACTTCAATAGACAATCTTTCATGTCTGACAAACCCTTCAACAACAAGAATAATTGGTAGTGATGAAGATGAGACATATCCATAAGTAGAGCTCCATCTTCTTTAACACAAGTAGCAACAGAAGATACCGATAAACATGGAGAGAACTTCTCCCAGGAGATAATCAAAAAGCAACTTAAGTAGACAATCCTTCATGTCTGACGAACCATTCAACGACAAGAATAATAGGCGGTGATGAAGATGAGCCATATCCATAAGTAGCAGCAAAAATTACATCAAGGGCACTATCTTTTGATGAAGATGAGCCATATCCATAAATGGAAGCAACAATTACATCAAGGGCACTATCCAAATAATGCCTATAGTAGGGAGGAATCTCCACAAAAGAAGACAAGATGTGCAGCCTAAAGTCACATATAAGCTCTTCACAAGCAGGCAAGTAATAGTTAAAAGCATGGGTAGGTAAAAAACAATATAAATACTACGGACCAAGTAGGTAGACAAATGATAGTATAGGTAATTGTAGACCAAGTAAGTAGGTAAAAGGTATTATAGGTTACTACAGACCAAATAGATAAATAAAAGGTAGTATGGGTTACTATGGACCAAGTAGGTAGATAAAAGATAACCAAGTTGATAAGTGTTGTTGTGGAATAAAATACCATCTTAGGAGGATAAAAGATCTTCACAAATAATACTCTTCAAAAGACTTTAGTAGATACAAACTAAGGCTCCAATCTCCCCCTCACGTGAGCATTACACGTGGACAAATAATGACAACAAATTACCAATATGTCAAAGTTTGCACTGAGGAACTACTTAGGTATTTAAAGGAACCATGTTACTTAGTGAATCTAAGTACAAAAACTTCCAATTACTATAGTAGAACATTGAACCATCTACATCAACTCAAACAAGGCAGTAGCAAAAGTAGTAAACCACTTAATAGCAAGGGAAGCACCCACCAATATCAGAGGAAGAGTCCTTCCGTCTTTAGTTCCTTCAAATGTCGGTGTCCCTCTATAGGCTTATCAGTAAAGACATAAGTTGGCAGAACGTATTGTGGATAACATAGTTCCTTCTGTTGATACTAGCGGCTCTCCTACAGTGGAGATTGAAAATGGTCCTACAAAAGTTCCCTCTTTATCCTCTCCACCAGCAGATTCTTCTAGTGGAGATCCTACTCCTACTTCAGATGATTTACCATTGCCTTAATAAAAAGGTACTCGTATTTGCACTTTACGTTCTAATATTGTTTACCCTGTTTCTAATGTATATATTTCTCATCTATCTCCCAACTTTCATTATCTTGCCCTTTCTCTATCTACCATTCGTATTCCAACCCATCATAATAAGGCTTTTTAAAACCCTCGTTAGAAAGCTGTTATGGATGCTTTACAGTGTGTCATACATGGTCTTTGGTAGACTTGCCCTTGGAAAATGTGGTCCGTTGTCGGTGGATATATACTGTTAAGTATCATTCTAATGGTAAGGTTGAATGGCTGAAGGCTCGTTTGGTGGCTAAAGGCTATACATAAACAAATGGTGTGGACTACTTTGAGACTTTTTCTCCCACGGCTAGACTTAAATATGTCCGTGTATTGATATTTTAGCTTTTAATTATGATTGGCGTATCTTGTAGCTTGACATAAAGAATGTTTTCTTGTATGGTGACCTCAATGAAAAGGTTTATATAGAGCAACCCCTAGGGTATGTTGTTTAAGGGGAGGATAGTGTGTGCTTATAGGCTTAATAAAGCCATCTATGAACTCAAATAGTCTCCACGGGCTTGGTTTGAGAAGTTCAGCAACACAAAGGAATCCTTTGGATTTATCCAATGTTATTCTGATCACTCTATTTTTGTTAAACGATAGGATGCTAATGTTGTCATTATGGCAATTTATGTTGACAACATTATTCTTTCAAGCAATAATATTGGGGCTATTGATACAGTCAAGGCACACTTACAGAAGTACTTCCAAACCAAAGATTTGTGTAATTTGCAATATTTCCTGGGAAACGATGTAAATCATAGTAAACGAGGAGTTGATCTATCACAAAGGAAGTATGTGTTGGATTTTTTGATAGAAACTGGCATGCTTCCATGTAAACCTACTGACATTCCCTGGATCCTCAGCTGAAGCTATGACTATGATGGTGACTTGTTGGATGATGTCCATCATTACAAAAGTCTTATTAGGAAGCTTATTTATCTCGCCGTTACTTGTCCTGATATTTCTTATTATGTTGGTGTGTTTAGTCAGTCTAAGCAGTCTCCTAAGAAGGCTCATTAGGATGCTACAATGAGAGTACTTCAGTATCTCAAGAGTGCACCCGAGAAAGGGCTCATCTATCGACCAAATTGGAGTATGGATTTGGTCGTGTTTTCAGATGCAGATTAGGCATGATCTTCATCTGATCGTCGATCTACTACAAGTTATTGTATATTTCTTGTTGGAAATCTTGTGACTTAAAGGAGTAAGAAGCAGTTCATTGTTGGCCAATCTAGTACTAAAGAAAAATATAGAGCCATGGCCCACACGGCTGCCGAGTTAATATGGCTTCACTCCTTGTTGGAGGAAATGGATTTCCAATCTCTACCCCTATGAAGAGGTTCTGTGATAATCAGGCTGCTACTTATGTCGCTAGTAACCCTATAATCCATGAGAGGATGAAGCATATCAAGGTAAACTGTCCCTTTGTTCATGATGCAGTCAAGAAGAAACTGATCAAGACTCCTTTTGGGGGTTCTGCTGATCAGCTAGCTGACGTATTTACTAAAGCTCTATTCAGGCCTAATTTTCAGTCTATTTATTGCAAGTTGGGCATGGGAGACTTGTATGCTCCAGCTTAAGGGGGAGTGTTGAAGAATACGTAGGAGCACCAAGGCTGCTGCCTTGTTGCACAAGCATGCCTTGATGGTTGTTTCCTTTTTTTAGATATGCTGCTTTACTTTTTTTTTGGTATAGGAATTTTAGTACATAAGTTTTGGGAGTTTTTGTAAGCATAGTTTTTATTTTCTGTTAGTTACTAATTTCTTAACTTTCTTTTTTTTTGTAGTTTCTATGTTGGACAGATTTTAGGAGTTAGGAGACTAGAAAATTATGTACATGAGTTGTACTATTTATTTCCTTTTTAGAGGACAAGTTTCTTGGGTCTCAAGTTATATGCTTAGCACTTAAATTCCATAAATAAAGGAAGCCTGCGATTCTAACTTTACTTCGCTAGAATCGCAGGCCTTTGTGTGATTCTTCTCTCATCTTCTTCCTCTTCTTCGTCTTTGTTCTTCTCCTTCTTCTAGCACTGTTTTTGATTCATTAAAGCTCATTTTCGAACATACCTAAAATATAAATCTAAATTAAAATAGAAAGTGATATTCTAACAATCCCTCCATGCCAAAACCAATGCCCAAAAAACTCATATCACAAAAAGAGGAAGGCCCACCAAAGCAATAAAAGTATAAATATGCAAGCTAAATCTCAATTTGGAAATCATTTAAGCAACCCAGGTTCCAAAAAATCTAGCTTAGACAGCCTATGGGTCCACCCAAATGAGTCAGAATTAGAACCAATGGCAAACTTATAACCAAAATTAAAGAACATTTGCAACAACAATTTTTCAAGGGGCCATTGGTAAATAAGAAAGCAATGGGTCATGAACAAACTAGATTTACAGATGGGTGTTATACTCAGAAGAAGCAAACTCTTAATGGCATGAAAGGTATGGGTACTAACTAAAGGTAGTGTAGTAGCATTAAATAAGTTCAAAAGGAAGAGGTTAAGTTAAAGAGGCAACATAAATGTCTTCTTCCTCTTGGCAATTACCCGACCAGCAAAATCATATCTAACAATCTTCAACCTATGTTACCAAGAACCACGGGAGGAGCATTGATTTGGATTGGTGACAACCACCAAAAACTTCTCAACATTTTGCAACCAGCCTCAACCTACCCCAAAAAAACGAAAAAATAAGTCATCTTCAACTTATGTTCCTAAATTCCTAATAACCAAAGAAATCATAATCCACCATCAGCAACTTCTCCGCAACTTGCAAGAGATCAACAAAGATGTTAAGAGTATATCACGAGGGAAAAAGAAGAAGAAAAAAATCTCTTAGGATTAGCGCCAGGAACTAATCCCAAGACTAATTCCAGGTGTTGTTTCTTGTCCTTTCGATATTTATTCTCCTTTTTTTTATGTTATTTCCTCATGTATCACTTATTCTAATATGAGACCTACAAAAATAAGATTGGCTGGTTTCAAGTCCTTCACAATTAATGTGATGTCTCTCCCATGGCATGAGATCTAGCGAGATACCTCGCTTTTTAAGAAGGCGAAACAAGTCAAGGGCAAGATCCCACATCTCGCTTGAGATCCCGCCATATCTCACTATATATCACTAGATCTCTCCCCAGATTTTGTCATATCTAGCTAAAACTCTCAATTTTCATTTGATTTACGGATTCCAGCTGGATTTTCACTTGTAACTACACTTGAAACATCTACAACACCAAAGGAAGATCAATCATTCTCTACTTGTATTATGAACTTATGAGTTATGACTTATATAGAACTCCTAATGGTTGTACAATTTTATTATTCTATTCTCGAGAGTCGAGATTGTGATACTCATACGGATGGAATTTGATGACATTTAAGTCATTTGATGTATTGGATACACTTGTTTCTCATTATATGCCTTAAAGGTTCTATATTAGATGTTGTATAACCTAGCATTTCCCAATCCTATAACATTTCGATTTCACACTATGAGTTCACTTAAAGAAATACTTAAGGTTATTTTCTCACAAATCCAAGGCCACCAGTGTGTTCAAAAGGCCTTAAATACAAGCTAAATACCAAGTTTCAGCCTACGCGAGACCCTAAAACCCACTAAGATGGGCCACCGAGTTGACACAAAAAAAAAAACCCACATCTCGACTGAGATGTCAGTTTTCCAGGGTAACAAAATCTTCTACCCATGGTCTCTCCCATATTTCCTCCTACTTCTCCTTTTTCTCTCTTTATTTTTCTATGTTTCTTAACATGGTATTAGAGATTTTACCCAAAAAAAAAAAAAAAAGAAGAGAAGAAGAAGAAGAAGAAAAAAACACGGTATCAGAGCTGAAGCACTAAGGAGTCTCCATCCTCTGCGCTAGGAGAAGTCAGGCTCTCAACAACCGATCCACAGAATCAGTATTTAGTCTGGAACTTATCTCAGCAGAAGAGCAGAAATCAGATTTGAAGAATCAGATAAATCTTCAACAAAGCATAAAACCCATCAAAACTAAAACGAAACTGGAAAGCTTAAAAACAACTCTCAACTGTCAAATGGTCAATGCTCTGATACTATGTAAACAATCTGGGAAGAGTAGAGAGCATCGTAAGAAAAGAATTGTTCAATATAATGCTTGTCGGACCATATTGGCCAACAGATCTAATTATATTAAATCAAAATAAAACTAAAGAAGGAATACAACTCTTACCTATCTAAGCCTAAAGTCTAAACAAGAAACCTACTGACACAGAAACTGACTAAAGACATAAAACATTAAGTGAACCACAATAGGGGACTTCCCCTATAATGTTAACTTGGGCAGGTAAATTATTGGTCCAGATACCAAGTTCAGTCTTCTTCACCAACACCACTTGCAACACTGTCTCAATGCATACTGTTCACCAAAAAGGAACTTCTTGATTATCTAATCTCTTCTAAGGATACAAATCCAAATATTTCTGGTTTTGCTTGTCCTAAAGAAATTCTGCTACCCAGGCTTTTGTGTTAGTTGCTGAACTAAATAGATCTAGAAATTGGTCTTGAAGAGACCTGCCCAGGCACCACTTAACAATCCAACTGTAAGTTCTGTACCAAGCTTAGTCCCAACCTAGGGGAAAATATGCATGTCCTCTATATCACTCATCTTTAGAATATTAAATGACTCTCAAGATCAGACTGGTGATAAAGATCAGATGACAGATCTGATAAATAGACCATGAGGAAGAAATTTGTTAAATGTGTTTCAAAATAAACATTGAATTGCTTGTTTCTTGCCACTAAAAGCCCATCAAAATACTCTTGAAATTTCACCTCATCAGAATAGATCTTCAAATAGGAACCCAAACATGATGATGTCCAAGCATATAACCTTCACAAAGGCTTTATCAACTTACAAATGATGCCAATACAAGCATTAGCATTCACAAACCAATTTCAATGTGCAAACCAAAAAATGGAAGTGCCTAGACCAACTCCAACATCCAACTTATGAAAGGCATTAATAATTTGAACCTACCTCTCTGCCAAAATTTTGATCAAACTGTCAAAATGTTCATCTGAGGCAAATTCAGCTCCTGGACACGAGACACAACTGAAAAGAACATCTTCATAGGATGGGACAATCAGTAAGAACTATAATAATTTTCAACTGGACCCCACAATCTCACATATGTTTCCACCCATATACCTTATAAAAAGGATGATAATACACCACGTATCGTTAGCTCAACTCCAAAAAGAATTGTCAATTGTAAAAGGGCGAACCCGGTGCCAAAGGCTTCTGCACAAAGTAGAATCCGCACAGTTTTCCTATGCAATCTTCAAGATATAAAAAAAAATACTCAAAAATGAACGTGTTTGCTAACTTTCCAAGTGGAGAAATGTCTACCAGGGAAAACATTGGATAATTCTTATACTTGGGCAATGAAATTCAGTAGAAAAAACAAATCTTATCGACCGAGGACGGGCACCAACAATAGACTATATATGGTGGCAATAAATGTTTAGACACAATAAAGGAAGTTCATGAAACTAAAGCATGAAGAGGAACAATAAGGAACAGTTTGTTTGCAGATGTAGGGTGGGAAAAATAAACATGTAGCACTGGGACCCATATGTAGTGGGGTGGGAGAATAGGAAAGGTTTGTGGAAAAGTTTCAAATGTGGGTTCCACTTTTGTTGTTTCCCTTACTTTTCCAAAAAGTCTTACTAAATATGTGGGACTTTAAAAAGGGATGGGGCGGGAAAAGTAGCATGCTATATTAACAAACAAGCTTACTTAATTTAAGAAAGTTTGTCTACCAACTTTTCCATCCCATTGAACCAAACAAGCCATACTTTGGGATTTCATGAAAAGTTGACTTTTTCCCACATCACTTCAAATTCAGCAAATGAACGATGTCTAAGGAAAGTTTAAAAACTAAAGCTAGGATTCATGGCATAGTACAAAATTCCCTCAAAACATGGGAAATTTTGCATTTCGAAAAGGTTGAAATAGAACCTATGGACACCGAAACAAAATCACAGGTTTCGCTGGAAAGTTTAAAAACTAAAGCTAGGATTCATGGCATAGTACAAAATTCCCTCAAAACATGGGAAATTTTGCATTTTGAAGGTCGAAACAGAACCTAAACAAAATCACAGGTTTCCAGCGAAACCTGTGAAATTTCGTTGACACTACTCAAAACTTGTGAAACATGCAAAACCTAGTCGAAACTTGAGTTAGCCGATTCAACCAGGTGATTTTTTTCACTTGTTTGTATAAAAAATCTATGAAATACGAAACCCAGGCGGAACCTCAAGTTTTGAAGTCAATTCTTTCAATCGAATGGCTCTAACAACTAAGGTGGGAATCCAATTGTATTGAGGTTCAGTGATAAAAAATAAAATAAAAAAAACCTTTGTTTCCCCTCTAATTTCAACCTTGGTGAGCCCATTTCAGGTGATTTTAATCCATTTCAAGGTTTTTTGAGGTTTTCTACAAGGTAATCGAAATAATCCCAAATTTTTTTTTTTCTTTGTTTCATGCTCAAATGATTTTGGATTCTTTTAAATTTAACATATGTCGTCCCTAGTAGTTAGATCCACAAATGTATGTTGTTAGCTTTAAGTTTTGAAGTGTGCTAGTATTTATTTATTTTTCTGAGTTTTAAAATTACCTAAAAAATTATATTTTTCAAAAAATAACTTAAATGTACTTGATGTATTATTTTATAGTGTATTTGTCGGATACCTCTCTATGTATACTATGACTCTAAATGACATATCTACATTGATTTTTTTCCTTCTACAAAATGCATGTGCCAATATGTTCTTTATGCTTTAGTTAGTTTATATGCAAAGTCCCTGTCATATGAAAAGTGCCAAGTTTCCACAAGGTTTCTCAAAGTATCAAACTAAAATTCCCATTTTTACAGGTTGAAACTTGGACCATGATTCTTGGTGAGGACAATCCTATTAGACCTCAGGAAAATTGACACCCAAAGCTTAAATCTCATCCTTAGAGTCTCTAAGTCTCCCACCAACAATACACGATCATATCTATCCTCTACAACAGAGGAAAAGTAGGAAACCAAAAGAAATAAGGAAAAGAAGCACAGCATTGTAGTGTAAGGAACTCACCATCATTACCACAGACAGTCACCAGATATCGTTGGGCAACCAAATCCAGAGAGTGGCCATAGCGAGGTCCAGGACCTGGGCCTTGAACGACAACCCTTTATCAAAGCCAAAGAAAAATAGAATTTTATAATAGTACAAAGGTACTGAATCTAGGAAAGAAACAGGCAAATGAAGGAAGCTTGTATAAAACCTGTGCCATTTATGTTTATCATTGGTCAAGTCGAGCACATAAAGATCATCCGTGGAGTGCCCAGCAGGACCAATGCCACCCTAATAAAACAGCAGCACTCAGTAAAGAAGAAAAAGGTTGAAACCAACTTAAATGAAATATATTTTAGTAAACTTAACTAAACGCAGGTTCATGTAGTTTTTCTTCTTTCACCTGAAAAACAACCATGGTACCAACAGCAGTAGCGGCATGAGCAGCCCTTGAAGAAGGCGGATCTCCAGCGGGTTGAAGCCTGCAAAATTATTGTCATAAAATTTAAAACAAAAATTAGCCCACATTCATGTGATTCTTAGAATCAATCTGGTGAACAAAAAAACAAATGAACTAGTCGAAAGAGCTCACTACCTAGTCCATTTCCTGGTGAGTACATCATAAGAATGAACAGAGTTGTTTACACCCGCCAATCCTGCAAAATCAATGGTCACAAGAAGAAAATTACTTATCTAACTAATAAACAATCAAGCAAGTCTTTGAAGCTAAGAGGAATGAATAGTGAGACAAGCAGATAACTGATTCCGGGAATAGCCGAGGAAGTGCCGCCTTCAATTGCGGTGGCGCCACCAAAGAGGATGAGTCGAGGCCCCTGAGTTTTGGTGGCGGCGACGGCAGTAAGGGTGTGGGCACAGCGTGGGCCGGGTGCGTCTTCATCGGTGTCCCAGCTTGTATCCAAGACATGGTAGGTAGGAGCTGGGTGTAGCCACGGCTTTGACCCCATCAAACCAGGAGATATTAGAAGAGAGAAAGAAGAGCTGCAGGGTAGCAGAAATGGAAAGGAGAACGAGAGCAAGAAAGTCGGGGAAAAAGAGAGAAAAATTGCTGGGGCCCGGGATCTGCTCTGAATGCACTGAGCACTGATCCGAACCCCTTCTGCTTTTCACTTTGTTCTCTTTGCTGTTTTGGTGATTGATTGAATCTAAATTCGAAGTGGGTTCTCAATTATTGTCTCCCTCCCAGAAACTGTTGATTGAGAAACATAAACCGAAAGGAAGAGAGAGAATAAAGTAAATCAAGATTCTAACGGGTTCTTTCGCTCTCTTCAATTATAGTCTGATTTGTCGTAAAAACCCAGAAACTGTTGATTGAGAAACATAAACCGAAAGGAAGAGAGAGAAGAAACCAAATCAAAGGTTTTTTTTTTTCTCAAATACTACTTCGTCTCCACAGACACCTTCAACTCATTCACACGTAAGAGTCAATCAAAGACTTCTGGGTTTTTCGACAACCAATCCAATCTGCAACTCTCTTCTCCGAGTCCCAATAATCTTCCTTCTATTTTGGCTTTTTCAATTCCTTTCGTTCTACTTTGCAATCTCTCTCTTTAGAATTGACGATATCTCCTCGGAAATCAACCAAAGTGTCAAATGCTTTACTTGTAAGGAATAAATCAAACAATTCGGCAAAACCCACTTCAGTCGATCAATTTTCTCTCCTTCTTAGCATCTTCCTTCCCATTTTTTACTCATTTTTTCATGCTAGAACGTGACCAAGTAAAGAAGAAAAACTATGCCCAACTAAGCAGTCCATTTAAAATGGAATAGAGAAGAAGTGGCGGCTATTGTTTATCAGCTTTCAAATCTAATTTTTCAGACATACCAATTGCTCCACTACTAATATGGGCTAAAAGGATCTTTCTTTTAGAATTGAAGATCCCCAGGAACGATTTATGTGCACCATGACTACTCTTTTGGACAATGTTTGAGTATCGGTCTGTATCATATCATATCATATTGGTATCAGTATCTCTAATCTTTTGTTTTTCCAAATGCTCTCTCACATCTTTTAATGTATAGGCTGATACGTGCCGATGCAAAGCGATACACACCGATACATTGCGATATGATACAATACACAATGATAAATACCGATAAGTATCGATCCAGCTTAAAAGAGGGAAAAATACTAGTCTCATGACGAGTTGCATTCTCTTAAGTTTCTTACTATTTGTGTAGATAGTAGACTAACTTGCCCATTAACATTGAATCTTGTATATGGGGATAAATTTCTTGGATTTACATACCTCCAAAATTTAGGGGAACTAAAAGTTTAGATTGAAGAATATGTTATGTAGAAGACTATAGTAGAGATGGTCTTCAGTGCACATATTGGAAAATAAGGATTTATTCTCAAAATACGTATTAGTCCACACTTTGTTATCCTACATTAAGCGATGTTTGATTGTTGTAAACGGATCAATGATGTAATTTGTCATTTGTATTTCAAGACCCCCTTTTGGAATATAAAAAAACTGGTGGAGACTAGGAGCCTTATTCAAATTTGTAAGATAGATGTGAAAAAATACAATCTCAATCAAATGTGGAAGTTAGTATTCTTGAATATGCAACAAGTTGGAAGCGTGAATTGTCTTCGCATTTTCTTTTTTTCTTTTATCTCTTGCTCTTTACTCATCTCTCTTTTTCTTTTTTTCACTGTTTTTTTTGTTGTTTACTAAACAAATTTTCACTCTACTGTCTTTTTCAATTCATTTGGTTGCATTTCATATTTCTATTCATTATGTTGATTATCCTATGTAATTATACTAGTGATGACACACATTCATCTAAGAGAATAATTGTCAAACCCCTTAGGCCTTGAACATACACTAGAATATGCATTTGACACCAATTCAAGTAAAGATGTGAGGTGAAACGTTGCTCTTTGAAGGCATGAACTGCTTCAGCGCAATTTGTAAACCATATAACTAGCAGTTGTAAGATAATAGGTTGGACATTTGAGCATCTCAATTGAAAGATGATTTTTTGTTCTTATGGTCATTTTCCTTTTTTTTTCTCAAGATAGAGTCTATCATTTTCTATTTAAGTTACATTATTTTCATATACATTTGATGGTTTTTATTCTATTATCTTCGATACGATACTATACAAACTGAAACGTCTCTTAAAATCACCCAACCAATACATCACTGATACGCGATACTTTAAACCTTGCTTTAGGGGGTAACCATTACTTATAAGATAGATAAAAGGTGGGGTTTTTCCTCTAGCCCCAAGGAGATTTGGACTCCAACCTCCTACATGGAGGTGCTGGACTTTTGCCAGCTAAGCAACCCCTGAAGAACCCTTTAGAATTTATCATATTATAAATATCTCATTTACCTAACACCATTAGTTTAAAAAAAAAAAAAAAAAAAAAAAAAAAAAACATTTACTTTGACTGAATTTTCTCGTTAGTGGGGTAAAGATTGAAAAAATACTTTAAAATCAGTCATATTGCTCTTCACTCTTCCTTTTTTTTTTCCTTTTTCTCTTCACACCTTGAAATATATTCTATTATGTTCATACCCATTACCTTCCAAATCATATATGAAACATACTCCCGCTATCAGAATAATCAAGTTTACTAATGACTTAGTATATATTGTATTTTCTTTTTCTTGAGAGTAAAATAGGTTTGAGGATAGAAGAATGCAATTTAGGAATTTAATAAAATATATTATATGTTGAGTCATTCTTTTAATGGTACGGGTGCAGTTGATATACAATTTAAAATATAAAAAATATAAACAAAATATAATATATTTCAAGGAATATAAAATAATAATTAAAAATTCAAAGACATATATGTAATTTGTTCTTACTATTATAAAGGGTCAATGGAAAAGTGTGTAAAATATTAACCTGTAATAGATTTTTTTTTTCTTTGTCCTTTGATAAGGGAGAATCTCATTGATGGGAAAGAGGAGAACAAGGCATCTTGATTATGAGAATCTTAGATAGCAAGATATGGAAAAGGTTTTTCATTTCTAGAATTAGGGCTGCAATAGGACGCTAGGTTGGGGTTTTAGTATTTTGATTTAAAATGAATTATAGTATTTTTTTTTTTAAAGAAAAGGTAAAAACTAAAAAAATTTCCAAAAATAACCTAAGCTCATTCTCATTCTGATCTTAATTCAAAGCATAAGATTCTTGTCCCTAACCTTAAACTTTGATAGACCAAGCTAACCTCAATATAAACACAGTGCATTAGCAATATTGGTTTCAATCTTCATTGGTGTATTTCTCTGTGCGTTCAGTACAGCTGGAAAAAAGAGTTATTTAACTGGGTATTTCGTGTGATTCTCATAAGAGAAAATTGCACTAGCACCCCAAGATGGAGGTTTTAAAGCACTGACACCTCATTTTATGTTTAAAAAACACAAACACCCCATTCATTAAATACACTAGTCCATTCTGTTAGTAAAACCATTAACCCACATTTTACTTTTTTAATTTCAAAAATGCACTTACCAACACTAAGAACCCTAAGCCCAATTTGTTCTCTCTCCTCACTCGGCTTTTCCCTGCTTCACCATCTCCACCTTCCTCCAGCAAGGTCATGATGCATCCACAACGCCACAATAGTGACCCAAGAAACAAGCTCGAATTTTTATTGCAAAGTTGATCTTCTAATGACATTCTTCTCTCATTTCATCTAAATATTGATTCAATTCTGTGATCATAGTCATTTTGATTTTCGATGTGAAGCCAATATAAATTCCATGTTTTTCTTTTGAAAAAAAAAATTGAGAATTTTGTTTAGTTGCTTACTTTCTTTGATTTCTCCCCTCACTTCAAGTCTTCACATGTGAAATCTCATTATTTGTCCTTCTCCAAATATTAAAAATAATTTTTAAAAATAAATTTTATATAATTATCCAAGGATTACAATTAAAAATTAAAACCATGATTTTAAAAAAGAAGCATTAAAATCCTAATTAAAAACTAAAATACAATTAAAAGTTAAAACCATGATTTTAAAGAAGAAGCATTTAAATCCTAATTAAAAACTAACATCTCAATCCCCCTATCTATTTGTTTTCTCCTCTTTCATTCCTATTAATTCTCTCCTCTCATTCCCTTTTTTTTTTCTCCTCATAATTAAGTATTCTCTATCTTTCTCTCTTCACACGGGCTAAAAACTTGGAAAGCTCATTTAAAGTTCTTTTTGTCTAATGTTGTTCTTGGTATTTGATTTTCTTTCTTTCTTGATTTTTTTCCTATATTCTTTTTATTCGATTTTATATTATGAATGAAATATCTATGCTTTATACCGTAACTAACTCATTTAATTTACATCTAGCCTTCGATTGTTGAAACCATGTGCTTTTCTTTTCTTTTGTATTTTGTTTTGTTTTTTTAGATAAACTCCATAAACTTGGTGCAAAAAATTGTTGTCGTCTAGGGTTATTTTATAGAATTTACCTATAGTTTGTAATGGTAAAAATATCATTATCAATCATTTACATATATTTTAATGTGTGGGCTCATGTCTAATTATGATAAACTTATTCTGAGGTGGGATTTAGTGGGCCCCATATGGCCCCATACAATATATGTGATGAAAAAACATTAGCACTCTTCCGATGGAAAGGTGATCTGGACTCTCTCAATGCCCGCCTCACTGTTGAATCCTGCCGCCATGAAGACAATGTCATTAATCACTAAGTTGAAGAAAGAGAATGCGTTATTAATCACTAAATTGAAGAAAGAGAATGAAAGAATTTGAAGAACGTATATAAGAATATATTGGTTGAATTGAAGAAAGAGGAGAAAAGATGTTGTGGAAATTAGGAGAGAAAATACAAGAGAAATTGTAGGTTAAAATCCACATCCTTTAGGATTGTGACGTTCGCCATTTAATTATTCAATGATCATAATTAAAAAATTAAAATTAGGAGGACATTGATCTTCTCCCCCTATTTTCTCTCCTAATTTCCACAATATCTTTCCACCTCTTTCTTCGATTCGCCATCTAATTATTCAATTATTCAATGATCATAAATATCTGGGGATACAATTGAGCCATGGCTTCATCATTGCACCATATTTCATGCAGTTTAACTCGTTGTTGAGTTGCAAAATTAAGTCCCTGTTGTATTCCATAAACTATAGCCTGTGCCTTTGTCCCTTTGTTGAGAGTGCCTTTATTCAAGTTCTGTATTTTCCCATTTCAAATAACCCCAATGCTCCAAGCTACTCTTTTTAGCCCTGAATTATATACCCCTACACATAATAAGATATGTAAGTATATGCCTTTGATATTATCACATATGCATATTTTCACATTTTTGCTCTGCATATCCTGTGTTTCTTGAGTATTAGAAGATATGGTAACTGAGATTTATAGTTCCACCACCCATTTGGAAATGGATTGTAGCACCGTCTCAAAATTTGGTGATTGGCTAGAAAATGTGGCTGAATTCCTTTCCTTCCATACAAAATAGCATGCAATGATGAATATTAATATTGTCCATTTCCTTATTGGGTTTACAATCCACTAATCTCAAAACATAGTCTCACACAAATTAAGAATAGAATGTGAATTTGCTATGATATTTTTAGTTTAGAGGTCCAAGTGTCCTGCAACACATATCCGTTTGGTCCATTCACAAGAGATAAATAAGTGCCAATAAGTTTCATTGTCATTGTCGCATAGTCTGCATCGTGATGAAATAGACATCCATTTGACTATTGTTGTAGCTAGAGCTAGTCCAACATTGAATAACTGCCAAAAAAATATTTTGAATTTAAGATGAACTGGGAGTTTCCAAAAAAAAAATTCCACCAATTCATATTTCCCATTAAGTTTGTGGTTGGGCTCATCATTCAGAGTCTCTTGCCTGCATGTTTTGTTGACAAGATTCCATTTGGAGAAACTAACGATATCCAATTTAAAAACACTGGTTACATAGAGGTGATAGAAAGATCACATGATCGCATCACACAAATATTCAATTGAAACATTTCTTTCCAATATATTTACTACTTAGCAAGAGTGGTCCAAGAGTCTCTATTAACCTTATTCAATCTATATTACCCAATATATATATATATATATATATCTTCAATATAAACTCACTAGTTGGCATGTTGATGACCCAAATTCCTAAAATTCATATTCAACAACTCTCAACCCAAACAAAATCAAGGTGGTCCAAGTTTTACCTAACAAATACCTATTCATCCTACATCATCTTAACATGATTATGACCCATTTTAAACCAAAGATTTGAACAAATATATACACAGTTTGAACATTTTATCCACTACTGTCGATTTGAAACTATTTTTCTTGTGATAAGTCATCGCAAATGAATCAATCATCAATGTTATCAGTGTAAATAAAATTACAACAAAAGTAGCGAAAGTGAACTTCTTCCCATGATTCTTAGGTAGACAAGGTGATGTTTACTCAGGCAACACATGCAAATACCTAGTTGACAAAATCACACAAGAAAAAAGATGCATTGACTATGATGAAAGGATTGCGATCTAGTTAAAGGAATGAAACAGAACAAGAAAATAGGGGTAGACAGACACCAACCATGCTAGCAACCAATATGGCAACAAATGATATAATCTTAAGATGAAGGGTCTTTGCCTTGTTATAACACATGTTCGTTAAAGTTGCACAATGAGATATGTCTTCATTTTCCTGGTTGTCGCAAGTTTGTAATATAAAGGAGATAACAAGGACTAAGAGAAATAGTGTCGATCTTGTCATTGCTTTGAAGGTTATAGCTCTAGTCTTTTAGAAATTTTGAAAAAAAGAGAATAATAGATATTTGTATTCATCAATGTTTTTTTTTTTTTTTTTGCATCTTCACAAACACACCCTAGGCAGACGTAACCGACTACATGCCGATTATATGTATTTAAGGAAATCAAAGAAAAATATCATAGACTTTTAGATGTATATTTTTTTTTTCAAGTATGTTCAGATAATCCAAAATTAGTTTTTTGCATTGTCATGCATGCGCATTTGCAAACGTATACATACTATTCTATTCTTCACTTTCTATCACCTATATTCACAAGAGTTCTGAGCATACACATCCATACTATCTCACAAGCCTAATACTTATATTTGGGAACAAGAGAGTGGTTTTTTTCCCTTTCATGACTATTTCTTTAGTTTCTGTTTATCCATTTTTCTCCCCTTTCTTTTCTTTATTTTCCTATCTTAAAGTCATAGATTTTATAATATAAATAAATTGTTTTTTAAAAAAATGATGGTAAATTCTCAAATGTATATTTACCTTTTTTTTAGTATATTCAAATGATCCAAAGTCAATAATTTACACTACCATGCATACACATTTGTATATACATACACACTATTCTATACTTCCCTTTGTATCACCTACGCCCACAAGAGTTCAAGCATACGACACACATGCATCCACACTATCTCACAAGTCCAGTACTTACGCTTAGGAACAAGAGAGAAGTTTTTCTCATCTTATGACTCTTTCTTTAGTTTCTGTTTATTCATCTTTCTCCTATTTCCCCCCTTATTTTCCTATCTTAAAGTCATAGAATTCTATATTATAAAAAGAATGCTTAAAAAAAATAATAATAAATCTTTAATTATTATAACTTCTAATAATGGTACTTGTTTAGTATTTCAAAATCCTAATAAGAAAATTGACTGCAGATATAAAAACAAAATGAGTTCATATATATTTTTAGGCAAATTACATATACACTACCTTGAGTTTACAAACTGTTTCTTTTATACCTTTATAATTTATCATATTATGTTTACACTTCTTATATTTTAAATTATATACTAAATGCATCCCTATTATTAATCTTAAGTGATGACTCAACATCTACCATATATTTAACATTTTCAAACCACCCCTTATACCCTTAACATTGTTTCCACTTTTAAGGGGGAAAAAAAAATATAGAGGAAAGAAGAGAGGGTGAAGTACCACCAAAATGGTTGGCTTAGTCGGTAATGACTGCCACTTCTTAGTGAAGAAGTCAAAGTTTGGCTCTCTTTGGTGGTATATATAATAGTTTTCACCCCCAATATATATAAAATCTTTAGTTTCAAAAAAAGAGGGAAAGATAACGAACCATAACTGATTTTTAAGTTTTTTTTTTCAATTTTTTAAGGGATAATTACTATTGTCCCCCTGTACTATAGCTTAATTACTAATTTAACCCATGTACTTTTTGAAATTAATAATTCAACCTTCAACTTTGCTTGTAATTACTATTGTCCCCCTACTGTTAAACTCCGTTAGTTAAATGATGATATGACATATTTTACTTATTTACAAATCCCAAATTAACCCTATAGTCTTATATTATTTATTTACACTTTATATTAAATTACATTACTATCCTGAGTAATTAGGGATAACTTAAACCTAATTAAACAATCTTCTTTTCTAGTCAAAAGAAAGAGAGAAAATCAAGGGATACTCATTTTCAAATTTCGATATGTACTCAAGGTCCAATATGTGGTTTCGTGTTGCCGTATCGGACCGTGGCGACATTGCGAGTCGGGCGACATGTCGCTACATGTAGCCCGACATTTTGCAAATGTAAAACAAGGGAGAGAGAGGGAGACAACAGGTAATTAATGTGTGATTGGATAGGTATTTGACTTTTACCATTTTACCTTTATTTAATGCAATATAAAAACAAAAAAGGAAAGAAAGGTGATTTTTTAAGTCTTTAATTTTCACGGATTTTCAAAATATAATTTTTCATAAAACATTAAACATTTAAAACCCATCCCCACCGCCCATGCACACGCAACCCAAGTAAATTATTTCAAAAATCAGAACACCTCTGCACTTCATCTTCTTCACTTCTGCTTATCTCTAAATCGTGGAAGTCGGCGGAGGTCTGAAAAAAAGGTTTGAATAACTCTAAAAAACAAGCAAAGTGAAGCGGAATCAAGTCGTCGGGAGGTCTACACTTCATCTTCTTCACTGAGAGGGAAATATCGTGAATTTTCGACAACTTTCGCTGGTTTCGTTGGAGAATCGGCGATTTTTCACCGATAAAACTATTTTATCGTGTCGCTGGGGGGTTTCGTGTCGCCCCCAGTGACACCTCGAAATATCGCCGTGTGTAGGCCATATATCACCGACACACGGTACCATGTATGTACTTTTCAATTTGGTAATAAAAAAAATAGTAATTCCTAATTTTTTGTGTTATTTTTAGTTTTATTATTTACTTTCTAGTTTAATGTTATCAGTTTAAGAAATTTCTACTTCCAATAGATTATTATTTATTTATTGTCTAATTTGACGTTAGCTATTTTAAGAAGTCCTACTACCAATAGGGTGCTTCTTTTTTTTCTTTTTTTCAAGATGATAAAAATACACATGTAAAATTATTTCATATAATTTTTTTTCTAAATGAGAATAATATTTTATTTGGCATTCTTAATTATAAAAGGGCAAAATAGACATTAAACATTCAACCTTAACGGTCGCTTAACACTGTTAGAATTGAAGGGGGCAACAGTAATTTCATAAAGAGTAGGGTTCTTTTAGTAATAAAGTTATAATACAGGGGGGCAACAATAATTATCCCTTTTTTAATCATATAGTGATTTACTAAGGGTAAATATGCCTTTTTTCTAGTTCACACTAATGACAAGGTACGCGATTTCGCTGAATTTTTGGCGTTTCAGTGAGTGGTAAAATGAAACAATCGGCGAAAACGAGATCTGCTTCAAGTCGCCGGAAAATCTCTTATTTTTGGCGATTTTCCGGCGAATCAGCTAAATAATAGCGGAATATAGTCGATATTTCACCGAACCTAAGCTTTGCCGTTGAGAAATATCTGTCGTTGCTGCCTTATACTTTTCTTCTCCTTCTCTCTTCTATTTACTCCATGCAATGAGCTCCTCTACAGAAACGGAGGCAGAGGAGATCTTTTTTTTTTTTTTTTTTGAAACCAAAGAGAATATATAAATATATATAAAAGGAATAATACAATGATATTACAAAGCAAATTATAGTCTCATAAAAACTCTCCCACCAGCCTCCTCAGCCACAATGGCTTTGAGGGGTTCAGGGAACCCTCCCAGATCAAAAATCACCTCCTTATTATCATTTATCAGACTTGCCAAGAAGTCAGCACCTCTATTCGTCTCTCTAACTTGATGAACCACCTTACATTGTTGCAGCTTCCCTATGGAATCCCAGATCTCTTCCAGTAAAAAAAGGACGTTCCAGATGATGCGCTTTTGGTGGAAGATACTTCTTCTCATCATGACTTTTTTGAGAAGTGGTGAATACAAAAGGAGAGATAGCAGATGAAGTTTGCACCATTCATTTGTTAAAGATAAAAATAAATGAATACCCTTATACACGTTAGGTTTAATGGTTGATTGATAAAGTTGATTTTAACGTTTTGGGTAAAGGTGAGAGTGTGAGAGATAAAGTGGCTTTTGGTGTTTCGGGTAAAGGTGAGACTGAGATTGTGAGACATAAAATGGGTTTTTAGACTGACATCATTGCTGGATAGCCTAGATTTTGAAAAAATTCCGTTCGAATTTTGTCCGAGATATCGGCGAAATTCGCCGTTTCGAGGGTTTCTATAGAGGGCGAAACGGCGAGTTTCGCCGATATTTCGCACCTTGACTAATGGTATTCAGAATAAGGAGACATTTGTAATATAATAAATTCTAAGTAGAAATAAGGGAACATTTGTAATGTATAGTGATTTTGTACGGATAAATCTGTCTTTTTTGTAGTTAAAACTAACAATTAGGAATAAGAGGATAAAAGGGGACATTTATAATATAATAAATAATGTTTTTTTCCCCTAGTTAAGACTAATGGTACTAAGAATAAGGAAACATTTGTAATATAATAAGGGGTCATTTGTAAACATAATAATTTTTTAACCTAGAGGTTGCATATGTTATTAATTTTTCTTTGCTTCGTATATTTTAATGAATGCATTAGAGTAACTGATCACTTTCATTGTTAAAGCAGCAAATTTTCTTGAAATAGCCACACAGAGATCATGCATGTTGTTTTTTTGATCGGGTTGGAGCTATCGTGATTGATCTTTTTTGGTAGGTTGGCCACCCAATGGACAACCTCAATAAACCTGGACCATCAGTTCAATCGACTCCCTTAAAAGTTAATGTGAGCACAGATTACAAGTGATTGGTTTTCATACATTTTCTCTTTCACTTTCTTGTGGTTTCGATCATGTTTGATGATATATTATGTAGTACTCCACGTCCATATAAAAGTTGTATGTTTTCAACCCAAAAAAAAAAATCACTTTTTCAAACTTTTCCAATTCACCTCTGCCTAACATGAGCCTGATCCTCCACCTACATGGAGAGGAATTAATTCTAATCCACATGAATGGATACTTGACAAGTGTCTTTTCTTAGAATCATGATCCTATTTCTTAAGAAAATTAGCAAAAACGGATTATAACCCTAGTGACAAAAATGGATGCCTGACTACATTAGTTAATGAGGTTACAATTCAATTTTGTTAATTTCCTTTAAAACATCATCGTATTTAAAAAAAATAAATAAATAAAAACATTTTGTCAAGCATCCACCTATGTGGGTTGAATTAATCCTCTTCATGTGGGAGGAGGATCCGGACTTGCCTAACACCATCTACTTTTAATAAAAAGATATACATGCCTTTCTTTTCTTTTTTTCCTCTTTGTGAAAACATATTTATTGTCATTGATTCTTCTTATAACTAAAAGGGGAAAAATTTTGCGAAAGAAGTGTGGTTTTTCAAAAACTGAGGATTTGGGGTATTGCCGTGGGTTGCCTTTTTTATGGGAAGAACAGGGAAAAAAAAGATTTAACTACCTCATTTCAAAGATTAATGAAAGATTATCGAACTAGAAGGCAAATAACGATGCAGTTAGCTAAGGTGCCAAAGAGCACTCTTAATGATATAGAGAAAGCCACTCGTGCCTTTAAATGGGGTGATATTGCCGAGAAGAAAAAAATGCATTTGGTGAAGTGGGATAATATCTGCAGAGCAAAAGTGGAGCGGGTTTTGTGTTACATCCACCTAGCCGATATCCATCCACCCGAGGGAGTGATCCACAGGTTCACAAGATCAAGTTTTAGTTACATTCATACCATTCCATATACTAACTCAATCAAAAGCAAGAATAAATCGAATGTTTAATATTAAAGAATGAATATATAAGATAAATGAGGATCACAGAAGGATCTCAAAACTTTGAGCAGAAACAACGTCAAATCTAATAAGCAAATCCTCAAAGGAGAGATGGACTAAAAAAGAATAAACTAGAACAAAAATCTATTCTTCTAATTTTTCGCTTTCTTCTCCAAGTGTTTATACACTTGTAACTTCGGATCAATGTCTAGCTTGTAATCCAACCGGTGTATAAGGCGTCTCCTATAATTGTTGATCAGAGTTGTAATAGTACTCCATACCAGTACTTGGATCGTACCACGAGCCACAGTCAATTCTCATTGTTTCCTTAGCCGTATAATCAATGGAAAATATCTCCAAACTCGTGCTTGGGTTTTCCTTTTCACCTACATAGACATCTAAAACAAAAAGCCACGAGGGATGAACTCCAAAGAACTCAGAGAATAAATTCACAAACATAAACATATCCTTCATTCACACAAAAGTAATAACCATAATATGCTAACATGATATGAAGTATCATGAATATGCAATGCAATGTATTAATGCTTTTAAACTCTAACCGGTGCAAGTCTCTATCTAGGTAGACACACATTAAGATATAACACCGGCCTCCTTTAAGAAGGTCTCGTCACTATGATCAATAAAATAATTCTGAGGTGGGACCCTAGTGGGCCCCACATGGCCCCACACGATATGTGTTGAAAAAGCATTAGTGCTCCCCCAATGGAGAGGTGATCCAGACTCTCTCATTGTCTACCCCCACTGTTGAATCCTGGCTCTACCCCTAAAGACAAGGTCATTCACATTATTAATGGAAAAAAAATTCAATTTTTAGAGATTAAGATAAGGTCATTCACATTATTAATCGCTAAATTGAAGAAAGAGAATGAAAGAAATTGAAGAACGTGTATTAGGATATATTGGCTGAATTGAAGAAAGAGGAGGAAAGAGGTTGTGAAAATTAGGAGAGAAATTACAGGAGAAATTGTAGGTTAAGATCTATGATAAATCTTCAGATTTGGCATTAATCTGAAGTTTACTTTACAACTATTTATAGATAAAATACACTATTGAAGGCCAACAGAAAATTGCCAAGTAGCATATAATGGATACTAGGATTGTCTCTTAACACCCCCTCCTGCGCAAATTCAAGCTACCATCCAAAAGGTTGAGTTTGGCACGTAAGAGAAGAAAACGGAGAGTAGGGAGAGCCTTGGTCAACACATCAGCCAACTGCGCAAAAGTAGAGATAAAGCAAACAAGCAGATCCCCTTGAGAAACTTTGTCCCGAACAAAATGAAAATCAATCTCAACGTGTTTTGTGCGAGTGTAAAACACGGGATTAAAAAACAAGAAAGCGGCCCTGATATTATCACACCACAACATAGGAGCAGTGGACAAGGAAAGATGCAATTCGTGCAATAAAGACTGAATCCAAACAACCTCGGCCGTAGCTAAGGCAAGAGCCCAAAACTCACTCTTGGTACTTGACCTGGCCACAACAGATTGCTTACTAGACTGCCAAGATACAAGATTTGAGGCCAAGAAAATAAGAAGCCAACTGATGAACTTGTGGTCATCAACACAAGCAGCCAATCGGCATCCGAATAGGCATGTAAATCCATAGTAGAAGCCCAAGATAGTTGTAACCCATGAAACAAAATCCCTCTGATGTAGTGTAAGACACGCTTGACTACAGCCCAATGAACATCAGATGGGCAAGATTAGATCTAAAACTTGTGTTGCGTATGAAATTCAAAGAAGCAGATGGGCAAGATTACAATCCCCATCATGTTCAGAAGCAGGCTAAATTGCACCTAAGTCAGGAGTCATGTGATGCGTAGCACCTGTATCTGGAAACCAACCATGAGAATGAGGAGCAGAAACGGTGTAATGAGCCTGAGGCATAGGAGAAAAAGGGGGAACTCACTGAAAACAATTCTGAGCAAAATGACCACTGCGTCCACAAATAGGATTGGGAAAGTGACTGACACTGAAAATGGCCACAACCATCAGCAAAATTTTCTGTTCTGCAGTGGTTCAGGGAAAATGGTGCATCTTCTTCCATATAAATCAGATTGACCTTTCTTCTTCTTCTTCTCTTTCTTTCTTTCTTTTTCTTTTTTTTTTTTTTTTGAAATGATGCAAACAACATTCCATTAATTAAAAGTGATTAGATCTAAAACTTGTGTTGAGTTTCTTCAAATAAGGACTGTAACCTGACCAAAATAAGGTTGAGACTGAGAAGGAATGGGTGAACAAAGTATGGGATTTTAGTACAAAATGAAGGGGATGAATTAACTTCAAAGGTTGCCCTTCTAGGTCTTCAATGAAAGTTCAAGAAGACAATAATTTTTCCAGATTAATGTGATGCAACTCTTCCAATACACTTGAAAATACTACAATTCTTCAAGGAGTGAAATCTCTTCAAGGTTCAAAGGAAATGCTTTCAGCAATAATTCATTCAAACTTCAACATCATCTATCTACCATTTACATAACAAAATAACCTTTTATAAGCAAAGTAGAAGACAGGAATTAAATTACCATGAAATCCTCTTGCAAAGTGTTTTGTAACAACATTTCTTGGTGGAAGTATTTGCTTTCTAATTTTTAAGATGGCTTGTAGCACTATGTCAATCTTAGCCATTGAAACCGCTTTATAATCAAGCGTAACCAGAAAAGGACAGATTCATTTCTAATTTTGTACAGAAATAAGATAAATAGAAATAAATAATAACATTTAAAATTAACTAAGAATTCGGCTTTTGAATTGAACTTGTTCACTACTCTGCAGCTCTCATTACAAGAGACCTTACAAACAGAAAAGAAAATGTCAGATGCGCGGCAAAATCTATATATACATCCCGTCCATCCATGAAGTACCAGTCACAAGACCTGGCTTCATTGACAAAAATTGGAACTCTTGAAGGCTCCAGAACAGATCCTAGTTGATACAGCTTCTACAAGTTCACGGTTTTGATAGTTTGCAGAAAGTGAGTTGAGAAGAAACTGGAACTGCAGTCATCCCTATACTTCAAGCTTCTGCATCAAGTCAAAACAGCCAGTGCCCATCTTCACTGGCTGCCCAAGGCAGATTCTTGCAGATGGAGCCTCCAAGTTATCCATCTCTCCATGATAAGCAGCTTCAACAATGAACTTGGCTGCTGTTTCGAATGTCATCTTGCTGAGGGGAGATACAGAGTCGGCTATTCCATATCTGCTCATTGGGCGGTAACCACCGGCATGGGTCATGAAGTCAGCAATGAGGATCAGGTGCCGTATATTGACAGATATTCCATAGGACCCAAATACACCTTTCACCTCATTTATAATGGTTGCCCTGGCAGCCTCTACTCCATATGTTTTCAGCACAGCGTGTATGTCATTAGAAACTAAATTATTGATATCAAGGTTGTCTTGCATATCCCACAATGCATGGAAGTCCACCCCAGCAGTCTGTAGTGCCGGAGTATCAGGATCTACATTCTGGCTAATCACTGTACACCGATCTATTTTCCCAGATTTTTTGATGTAGACATTCTTGGCAGTCTTCTGGGCAATCTGTGAAGTCATCACCAACAAGTAAATCACACTGCTGTTTCACCATTTAAGAAAACTGACATAATAATATTGACTTGAAAAGAATTCCAAATGTGTAGGCTTTCTACGTAGTTAGGTGGCATGAGATTGAAAAATGATTCCCAAAACATGGAAAAGGAAGTTCGAGAATTTCATACCAAGATTGTTATATTGTCAATATGTAACAAACACAAATAATCTACCACAATTATAAAATAAAAATGGGAGTGCTAAACTAAAACTGAATAATGTGGAGCTTCTACTGTTGGTAAATGCTTTTACAAGATATCCTTCCATGAATAATGTGGAGCTTCACCTCTTTCTTTTCATAGAACACAATTTAATAAGCTACACAAGGTTAAAAAGGCAATTCCGCATTCAAAAGCTTGATTTTCCAAAATCTGCCATTTCAGAAAGTTCATGTTGAATGCAGACATCAGTTCTTAAATACCAGAAAATCAATGGCAAGGAAAGCAATTTTATTTTAGTTCTGTTTATATATATGCCAGCACTTTCATGGTAAGGTTTGTGTTTAACTCCACTGAATTTCTCCAAAAATCTTGATCTACAATTGACAGATTTACAGTATCACTGGGACCCATTAAAATTCTCTAACAGTTTCTCATTCAAGCTTCCCCTAATTCAGGCTAGGGCCCTAGTGCTTTAGTTGCATGTCATCAATGTGAGAGTAAATCAGTTGATTAACTTATGCTTCATAACTAATTTATACTTGAAATGTATTATTTCCATCAATGAGAACTTTCACAGTATGGGGATCCATTCCAAATGTATTTCTTATACAATTTAAACTTACAGTTGAAGCTAACAGCAAGGGGATGGCAAGGTGAAGAAATTAAATCTCATAACAATCTAAACACCAAGGGAGTTTTTATCTGTAAGATTCCTATAATCCATCATGAGAACTTTCACAGTATAGGGAACCCATTCCAATTGTATTTCTTATACAATTTAAATTTACAGTCGAAGCTAACAGCTAGGGGATGGCAAGGTGAAGAAATTAGATATCATAACAATCTAAACACCAAGGGAGACAAAAATTATCTGTAAGATTCCTAAAATGAGGGAAGGATGACAGAGATTTAAGGCATAAAAATAACCGGTAATGCCATGAAACAATGGTGAGGTCATTAAAACATACCTGAGAAAATAGACTGCTCTCTGGAAAACTAGTTTGGCTTTATGCCCGGAAGTTCCACAACAGAACCTACTTACCTACCTAGGAGAGACCCAAAGAAAGATTTTGAAAGCAAAAAAAGATCTCAATATGTCTATTGAACTAGATAAAGCTTACGACTTACGCAATTATCAGGGGCGCGCTCTACCACTGAGCTAATAGCCCGTCGTGCGGGCCTCCCACTGGGGGCCCACTATGCCAAAAGCGGGCAAAGGGATTGATCGAGAAAGATCTCTTGTTCTTTGAGGCTGCATCAATCGGGGATACACGACAGAAGGAATTGTTCTATTTCGAAACTTCACCTTCAACAAGCGTAAGTTTATTTTAATAATTTTTTCCTTTTTATCGAAGGATCAGAAAAAAATCGGCCCGGATCTCTTGCGGGAATGATTTGGAAGGTCCTGTAAATTCAATGGGATGCTTTGCATCCCAATTATATTGAATCGGATCAAAAGAGGCCTATGAGCTCATATGGCTGCTTGTCCCTATTTTTTCTCCTGTATCAGGAATCACTATAGGAGTACTGGTTATTGTGTGGTTAGAAAGAGAAATATCCGCCGGGATACAACAACGCATTGGACCTGAATACGCCGGTTTCGGCAGCGGATCACGAATCTTGGCGATCTTCTCTATCTAATGAATGGAAAGTCCGCTTTGAAATCGTCCGCCCTGCACCCACCCGAGATATTATTACGACGAGGGATGAACAAAAATCCAGAGCTCTGATTCAAAATTCTCTTGATTCGTCCCCCCATGAGGAATTACCAAAACATTTGACTCTTCACTCAATCCAATATAAAGGATGAGGATAGACGGCGAGGAATCGAAGAATTACAGACCGACGTACAAAAAGAGTTTCATTCTGTAAACCGAAAACTCAACATTTCTATCACAAGAATTGCAAGACCTTATGGACACCCTAATATTCTTGCAGAATATATAGCAGAAGCCCCATCAAATAGAGATTTTTTCTTTCGACCATATTTCGATTGTTAATACGATATAGAAGGACCGCTACTACAAGCAGTACTACACCTTTGATCGTGAAATATCGTAAGACCTTACCCCTTCCATTTGACTTTTATTGTTTGGGTTTGTGGCCAATGGAAGTGGAAGACGAGTCATACGATACCCTGTATCCATTGAGCAAAGACAGGTTGTAATTGTATTAGAAAAGGATCCCATGATCCTGAACCGATCTTCTCTGAAAAGAAGGGTGGTAAATGGAAGGGATCATCTAGCGATCGGGATTTGAGAGATCCGATCTCTCTTTCTTCGATAGAAGGGAAAAGTCACCTCCATTCTAGAGCCGTATGCAATGCGCAAAAAATGCCTGTACGGTTGTTCAATTCTATCTTTTTTTCTTCTTGGTATTCTTTATCTCTTCCCTTCCCCCCATGATGGGAGATAGAAAAACTTGATCGTTGAAATGATAATTGATACGACAGAAACACAAGCTATCAATTTTTTTTCCAGACCGGAATCCTTAAAAGAGGCCTATGAGCTCATATGGCTGCTTGTCCCTATTTTTTCTCCTGTATCAGGAATCACTATAGGAGTTAGAAAAGGATCCCATGATCCTGAACCGATCTTACCTGGGATCGCAAATCCCAAGTTTGTCTATGAACAGCGGATCTAATTGTATTAGTGTCTACCAACTGAGCTATATCCCCCCGAGCCAAGTGGAGCATCCCCCAAAACGGATCTACTTAAAAATTTTACTATTGATAGAAAAGCAAGGATATGGGCTCGTGTGAGTAGGAAACAAAAAATATCTATTCTAGTTCCATCATCAGCTATGGGTTTGAATCTAAGAGAAATTCTAGATAATGTTTGCCTAAGGGCATATCGGTTGAAGTAGATTCTTCTTTTTGATCAATCAAAACCCCTTCCCAAACTGTACAAGCTTCTTCCAAAGCATACGGCTTTCTGGATGTGCCTTGGATGATCCACATCTCCGGGTCAGGCGCTGATGAGCACATTGAACTATCCATGGGAGGAGGGCAGGGCTCTGACCGCGTGCCTGTTGAAGAATGAGCCGGCGACTCATAGGCAGTGGCTTGGTTAAGGGAACCCACCGGAGCCGTAGCGAAAGCGAGTCTTCATAGGGCAATTGTCACTGCTTATGGACCCGACGAGAGTTCTTAGGAGTCTAACATGGGATGTACTAGCAAAGAAAAATATTTCAAATAAATATGTGGCACAATTAAAGATATGATGATGTAGTGACTCGTACGAGGTCTGTAAGGATGCACTTGATAATATTTCCATTCTATGGAACCAGTTCTTGTGTAAAACCGTTACATGTTTCAATGTTGAAAGACTGTTCTTTGTCTATAAATGGGTGTTTGATATACCCGTTCTGAAAATATTTTCAGAAAATTATTAGAGTAAGTTGGTGTTTGACAAATTTGTTCTAGGAAGGAAAAAAGAACACTTATAGGACATGTCATTGTTTGGTAAACTTGTTAAGGAAATAAGTTCCTATTATAAAAATTTACAACTAACACCAGAATTATGACTTAAATTATGCTCCACCCTTGGATACAAAATCAAAATATCCTTGAAAAAAATAACAAAATTGGATTGAAAAGAAAGAAGAAAAAAAGACATCATAAATAAATACATAATATAGTGTCAAGTTTTGGAAAACATTGATCCTGATCCTTGTATGATTCTTACCGTGACCCTGATCTTGACAGACCTTCACCTTTACTTTATCAGGTTGGTCCTACATAGGCCAAACATTCAATCCTAACTTGATTCCAACCTGGTCCTGAACCATCTTTAGAGTGAGAAATTGAACTCATGACTTGTTTGGATTCGAGGAAAGCCAAGATAAATTTGTATCATAGGGACCAAACTTGTAGCCCTAATAATAATTAATAACACCTTGCATACGATCAGAACTAGAAACGACAACAAACAACCCAACTGCTTGCAATGGTTGAAATGCATCCTAATCTACTAAGTTTTCACCACATTCAGCAAAAAAAGAAATAAATAAATAAATAAAAGGCCTGCTCCATTAGAGTCTTACTTGATTGCACTAATAATAGAATCTTCAGATGGCAGTCACTCAAGCTCACTAAAAAATCTCTTTTACCTCTAGACTAAATTTTATATTAATATGATTTTGAGAATAAGATACAATATAGAAAGGTAAATCTAGAAATTGATAGTTCAGAACTTTTTGACAACTGCCAAGTGAGTCAAAAATTACTCACTTCAACAGATCTGATATAGAAACAATTCAATTACAGTTATTTTAACAGCTCTGACCACCAAACCGAAGAATCCCAACCTCACAAGAAATTATCCATAACTGGATTAGAGCTGAAAATATAGTCCTTACCTGAATTTCTCTGGAGCAATCCTAAATTGATGCAAACAGACCTTCCAGTAATCAAAAAAGGAGGTAGAAAAGCCTTACCCCATGGGCCGATGTTGAATCCAGGGGAAACGGGAAATGTGTGGAGTTCAAAGATTTTGGCTGTGTGGACTGAAACTGTAACAGGAGGTTACATGATTCAAGAACTGGAAACACCCAAATCAAAAGCAGAACTAGGAATAAACCTCAACAGCTTTAATCACAAGGATTTTATCTTGAGAAATGAAATTAACTCTCTCAGCAAAATGACCATTTGCAACTGAGGTTATTGGAGATGGCACAGAGGTTTCATAGAGTCAAAACAGAGGGAAACCGGGAGACCCAGGAGACACCAGAGTTGGAGACGCTGAAAATGCTGGAGACCTCTTCCTACGCTAGAGGTTCTGCGTGAGGTGAGATCACACCAGGACCAATTTTACCAAATCTTTTTTTTTTGTTCTTCCTATAGAAGATGTCCCACATGTTATTAGAAAAACATTCTTGAGGCCATATTCGTCACCAGTTCGTTCTCAAAGAACATAAGAACGAACAATTTTACCAAACACTAATCGCCCATTCTTCCCTTCTTTGGGAACAGATAAATGTCAGAAACATTTTCCAGGAATGTTACGAAGATACAACAACAATCAGCTTTGAGCCTTTATCTTTTCGCGCTTATCATGGATGAGTTAGCCAGAGACATCCAAGCTGAGTTTCCTTAGAGCTGCTTTATGTTGATGACATTGCTTTGGCAGTTGAGGGCAAACACCACAATTACTACCAAACTCGAACCTTGGAGATTGACTTTAGTTTTAAGATAAGCAAAATGTAGATGGGAGTATATGGTTTGCAATCTAACTCCAACACAAATAATGAAGGATAAATAAAACTTGACACAAAGTGACCATTTCAGGTATCTAGTATCAGTCACCATTAATGACAGGATAATAATAAGGCCAGTTATGATATAGGGCATGGAGTGTTGAGCCGTCAACAAAGGGTCCCATAGATAAGCTAAATGTAGTAGAGGATGAGGAATATTATGTTGGATGAGTGGCAAAACCAGGAAATATAAAATAAGGAATGATAATATATACCAGCAAGATCTCGTCAAGTTCTTCGCACATTAACAATTATTTCTCAACCATCTTCTATACAAAGATCAAGCAACCCAAATCCCAGAAACAGCCAAGCTGCTGAGATGCTTAAAAAAGATTGTCCACTTCGGCTCATTATTACACTTGGAATTTGACTCAATCAAAAATTTCCATAACTGCAAAATAGTGATCCCCGATAATGTCTAGCATTATTTTTCTTCCCCAAAACATAGTAGATAACTGTTTCCTTATTAATCTCCCCTTCCTACTGTATTTTTCTTACCATATAACCAAATTCTAAAACTTCATTTTGGTTTCCATGCCCTTCCTTGATCTAAACCTAAAACCAGCCACCATTCACAACCTAAACCCAAAGGCATTCATTTCTTTTCATCATTTCTAATTGTATTCTGCTTTCTTCTTATCAAATAATCTGTCATCCCATCCACAAACCCTAATTCCTCCTCTTCTAACTCCTAAAGCCACCTGGTTTTTGAAATCCTAAAATGTATCCCTGTTCACCTAAATAGCCCTTAGAACCAGAATCTTTCATACTATACCTCTAGTTAGTGCATGTTCTAGCCAAAACTCTAGCCTGAAAGCCAACAACACAGTATCCAATTTCCACATAATTTGAAATTGATAAGATGATGGATAACGAAATTCCTGACAACAAAAAAATAAAATAAAATAAATGCAAACCAATGTTGAAACCTAGCCCACTTGTAGAACTAATTTATCTTACCAATCATATCTCAAAAGGGAACAGTACATCAAAATTTTACAGATGTATTTTGAGTTACAAGACATAGTCCCCATAAAAAGAGAAGAAACCATAAACAGTTACCTTTTTCAAACAGAAAAGAAAGGTATAATGGGAACTTTTGAGTTCACAGTAATATTTAATGCATACAGTCTTGGTTTCAATCAGAAAGGGGCAAACTATTAAACACAAGAAACCTACTCTTAGAATAGGTTAGAATTTATCGCAGAAGGTGCGATGTAAGCAACAGTTACTATTTAGCATGAAAGATTAATAAATTTAAGCTGATGTCAAATAAAGCTGCGTAGATAGTAACCAATATGAAAGAACTCAGGTAATGATCTTAGTTGCATTCTCAAGACTTGCTCTTTTTCTCTGTTATTTAAACTAACCAGTACCAGAACGACAAAGATTCACCACCCCATTACATTACAACCCACCCACCCCCCCCCCCAAAAAAAAAAAAAAAAAAAAAAAGTAAACCAATAAGTTAAGCTTCCAAAGAGGAGAGGAAAAAAATCCTGAGGTCATGAACTGATTTTTCCATTTGAAAATGTGGCGAAGAGAAAACAATAATCCGAGTTAAACCATGCATTATAATATCAGTCACAAGTTGGAAAAGTACCTGGGCCAACAAAATGTGAGGTTCATTGGTGAATCTAAAATGGATCTCAACATTCAATCCCTTAGCTTTGACATGGAATGCTCTGTCAGTGTCTTTCTTTCTTTGTTTTGAACTGGCATCCTCTTCTTCACTTGCTGGTTTTGCCTTTTCCGCACTTGATTTTGACTTCGAGACAAATCTAGCTTTTGATGGGGTTTCATCATCAGCATCAAATACCTGAATTTCACCAGTTGTAGTATTCCCTTCTTCAGCCCCAACTTCATCAATTTCACTTTCAAAGCCAGTCGATGGATCCCCTTCATCATGTTCAGTATTGGGTGAGATATCATTTTCCATCTCATCTTCATAATCCATCTCATCTGTAGCTTGCCTTTTTCTTTTCTGTGCATCAACACCTAGGTCCTCAGCACCACGATCGTCATCTTCTTCATCATCATCAGCATCACCTCTCCCAACATTGCTGTCTTCTACTTCTTGAGATTTACTGCCCAGATCATCCTCACCTGCCTCCTTTACAGAAGTAGATTTTGCAGTCTGCATAATGTTTTTTATGCCACTGATCTTAGACAGCATCTCAAGATGATGTTGAATGGCGTCCTCCAATTCCCGGAGAAACTTGTTTTTGATGGTTTTCATACAGTCTTTTACCGTAATATCCATATAAGGAGGATAAAGTAGAGGCGAGTACAGCTTCAACTTCAGCTTATAGACACTGGAGATCTGGTGATCTTCAACATGAAATGGCATAACAGAGACCTCCAGGCTCTCAATTACATCTGCAACAGATGCCTTTTTGAATTTTGCAGCCAGACGCTCAGCTTCATCCCTGCACCAATAAATACATTAATTTCTTGAATAACTCTATGCAATGCATGCCTTTTGAGGGTGAAAAAGATGATAGGGAATGATACTGGTGATAAAGCAAACTTCCCTGAGTAGCAAACAATATAAACTGAATGAGACCTAATCTAATACACGAGAAGACTACAGGAAGAATCTTACAACAAAGCGTATGTTCATCCTTACAGACACAACCATGATTGAAAAGCATATTATAGGTTCACAAAGCTACAATGCCAAAGCATTTAAAATTATCTCAAATGGAATGTCAGTCACAGTTCACAATCATGAATGGAAACTGAAGTACTGAACTTGTTAAATTTTCTACCTATCAATTCTCAAAAGGTTATATTATTTTGCTATGAAATACTAAAAGCCAAAGGTATAAAATTCCAGTCAGTGTGAAAAAAGAAAATTTACAACTTGCACTACTCATTGTGTGGCACCTTCACAAAAGGAACATTCATGGGCATAAGAAGTCACTCACCTTGTCCTACCCTTTTGTAATGGGCAGGTCATAACAGGAGTCTGAATTTTATCTGAAGCTCTCATCAGAATTTCTTGCAAACGTGGGATTCCCAGAGTAACATTCATTTCTCCTCGCCCAGCAAAATGGAAAGTGTTGAGTCTGAAAAATGAAGGACAACAAAAGGATGAGAAAAAGAATGGCATCTCCATGCATGTTAGTAGAGAATCTTTTATCAACAACAAAGGAACTTAATATATCAGAAGGAACATATGGCAAAATTTTCCAGTTGAAGGCTGAATCTTTCAAGATGCACGATTTTGATAGACATCAACTTTAAGGCAAATTTGGTGGGTGCCAGCCTCAATTTGTCACCTGCGAGATTAAATGGGACTGAAATTTTATGTATAGACCCCAAGGTCTCCCACTCACATTAGTCAAATTTTAGCCTCATTAGAGTTGTCAAGTAGCAAAACAAAGCACAGAAGAATCCAGGATTACCAAGAGGGTGCATAGACTACATGGGCACACCAACAAACATAAGAAGGTATGCAATTTAGCTGGGAGAGGAAGAGATTGCTTTTCAGGCCAAAATTGGACATCGGTTACTTTGGGCAAGTGCTTGACATCCTGATGCAGGACCAGCCGCACACAGCAGTGCCCAGTAGCACTAAAGCATATTTTTGGCTCCAGGGGTACTCTGGTTATTTTGGGGTAGACCTACTCAAGCCATCAGGGCCCAATAATAACCAGTAATTTTCCAGGAGTCCAGATCTACTAATACTCTGTAATCTGGGACAGTCTATGCTAGGTTAAGTAGCAATCCTATTTTAAATAAAATTTCTATTTAAAATAAGTCCCTTTTAGATTTTGTTTTGAAATCCAGTCCTTGCAGGAGTCTTTCAAATAAAAGGCTCTAAATAAACAGCCTAATGCTTGTAACAAATCAGTTCTGATGAATACAATTATTCAAGGAGAGCTAAGCAGAGATAGAGGATGTAATTGGGTTCTAGGGTTCTCAAGTGCAGGAATTGCAGACTGGTTGTTGGCATTATTGCATTGAATCTTCTTCCCCAAGCCATCAAACTGCTAGGCCAACATTCCCCAGCCTTCATCCTCTCTTTCCCTCCATCACACCCAGCAAAATTCCCTTCAATACCAATCAGCCGCTCTTCATCCTACCCCAAAACCCTACACCCATAACTCCCAATCCCCAACATGGAATCCCCTCCCTTTTGGAATCAGCACCCACTCTCTTCCCCTAGCAGTCGAACCCATGTTACAACCCTAATTACCCTCTAAACCCCTAGAATCTGAAACCCTAATTTTCAAAACCCTAAACCCTTGAAATGTAAATCTGAAATTGAAAATAACAGAATTCAGATTCATGTCTCAACAATCCTGAGCCTATAAACGCTAACCAAACCTTAAGCGCCATCCCTACAAACCCTAAAACCCCAACAACCCCTAAGCCCCTAGCTATGGGGTTTGACAAACCCTAATTCTGACTGCCGATTCCTTATTCGATCTTGGTTTTGGCCCTCACCCCACTGAGGCTACAATCATATCCTAACAGGATGAATTCTGACATTACACTTCCACGTGGCAGAAGATGTTACCCACAAATTGTCCATGGTGTGTAGACCACCAGTACTTGTATCCAAGGTTTAAAATTTTCTTCCATTATTGGTGCTTCAATCAGAATAAAAATGTCTGCAAATTAACTGATGTGGTATTTTTCTGCCAAAATTTAGTGGGCCATCTGGCTGGGTTTTACCAAATTAAGTCTTGAAACTTCACGGAAACTCTATTTTATGCTATATTAACACATTTAAATGATTATCTTGCAAAGACAGAGTTACCTAAATTAGCGTTTTGGATTCACAACCTTGATTGGCAGCATATCGCATCCTCATGTATAATTACACATTTACACTGGTCAAGTATTAAAGGACATTAATAATAAGCAATGTAAAATTTTAAACAAGTAGTGAATCAAATCATTAATACATACTGTCAAAAAGGATGCTGTTTCTCTCAGTTTATAAACTCATAGATGTGGATCAAAGGATGCTGTTTCTCTCATTTTATAAACTCATGGTTAAATTGTTCTCAACACTAGGAGAAATGATGTAGATCAAAGCAGGATGAGAATGGAAAAGTTATTATGTGAATAGTAGTATAGTACCATAAAGCACTGTTTGTGCATCTATTCTATGTTTGTCAAATATTGACATTATGGCATTTGGCACCTCTCCAACCCTTAGTTGGAACCCACTGCAGGATGATGTGGCAACATAGCACATGATCCGGGTGAGCCCTCACAAAAGTTTTGGTTTCATCAAGTCCCAAGCCAATAAGGTAAGCTAGAAAGGATTTGTTAAAGATCTTGGTATCTCACTGAGATCTTGGACATAGTCAATCTCAGTTCAACTCAGGCCAATACCAAGGCCATAGGAAAACATATTCAGCGAAGTTTCGACCTCACCCTGAAACACCTCTATAACTCTGTTGTGAAGGATTAGCATCTACTAGTGAGTGCTCATGTAAATCTCAACTATCATCCGAAGAATAAAGCTTGGAGATTGCAATTTAAGCTTCGAAATCAAGAGAGCAAACTAGACTGCACCCCTACAACAGTTTCAGGTTTAACCCCCGGGAAAAAGAGAAAAAAAAAAAGAGGGAAAGCTTTCACAAAAAATTATTCTTTACATAGAAAAATGAACAAAATGAACAAAAAGTCAAACCATCAAGATCTGAATATCATATCAATTTCGTAAATGGTTCATGTCTTGACACGTTTTTAATTCTAATGCTTCAGTTGTTTTAGAGTGTAGAGCTCTACTTTTGATCATAAGTCCAAAATATTGTGCAGAAGCCTGAGGTAGAGCTCGCTGGTTTTGGGGGGGGGGGATCAAATGCCTGCAAAATTCAACTCGAAACGAAATTAGTAGTAGGCACAAAAAGTACCATTTCGGTTCGTACGCCAATTTTTCGCCCGTCCATTCGGGCCGGCCTGCGTGGCTTAATTCCCGTTCCCTCCTGTTTCGTGCTTTCTTCCTGTGGTGATTTCACCTATTTTGCATTTTTTGCTCATTTCACTTGCTTTCATCCCATTCTACACCTAATTTCTAGTATTCCATTTCCTTCAAACACTTGATTTGCTCCTCCATTTGTGCATTTTCTCAAATCTTGCAAGGTGAGTAACCAACTTCCTCATTTTTTGATTTTTGTTTCATTTGTGCCTTAAATCATGTTAGATTGCTTCCAAATTTATATATGTTTACTTTAGAGTGATAATCTATGAATTTGTAGTGTCAAAGTTATTTTTTGATTCTTCCTACTATTTTTAATTTTTCTGTTATTAAAAATTATTTACTAAATTATGTATATTGTTAAAAATGTTTATGTATAGTACATGTATAAGCTTCAAATGGATGTATGTGAGAGTTGAGACACCATATTGCTGTGATGGTGTTGAATTAATTTTTTTCTGTTAATTATGTAATTTTACTGTATTTAATATATATTTAAATAATTAAAAAATATATTTAAATATTAAAAAATAATTAATTTCTGTTTTAAATTTAAAAATAGGAGAGTATTAGTGGAAGCATGTATGCAATTTTTTGAGCATGTTGTGGATATTTTTAAGATAGTTAGTGTGTATTTTATATATTTTAAAATTATTTATATATTAAAAAAATACTTATATAGTTATACATATTTTTTTTTAATATTTAAAAATAGGAGGTTATTATTAGAAGCATGTATGTCATTTTTGGGCATATTGTGGAGCTTTTCAAGATACTTAGTATGTGTTTCTTGTATCAGCACTCTATTTTAAAGATGTCGACATAGCTTGGGATCATGGAAGGCCACCGACAATGATAAGAGGAAGAGTGAGTGTAATTCCGCAGCAAATAGGAGGAGGTGGGGCCACTAGATTGAAGGTGCATCTAGCTGGTGGCAACAGGGATGTAACAGGTGCCCAAAGGTGCCCAGAGGTCAAGAAGGCAATGGCCTCATATATTAGTGGTGGAAGCAAAGAGGGAGAAGAGAACACGAGGGATGAGTTCGAGGATGCTCTTGATGACCTTCCGATCCCGAGGGTTATGGTAGGGATGAGCCAGAGACGTGACCCGATCCGAGGCGATCACGAGGAGGGCGATGATGATGAGTAGGAGCAACGAGGATTGATGACATCGGAGGCACGAGGGGTCCGGGTTGTGGGTCCTCTGAGAGCCGAGGTTGGGAGGTGTAGGTGGCTCCCAGTCCCAGAGGAGGTCTCGAGTGTCGCGAGGCTCCTATCCCACGGCCCCTCAGGGGTCGAGCTTCCTCGGACATCCTGCGATCCGGATCTTGAGATTCTTCGCAATGATCCGGCCCTATTTGCGGGCCCGAGCATACGAAGTCAGCACTTATGGGGAGTGTGAAGGAGAAGTGGGGATGGCTTTCTCCATGGGCGCATTACCATAGTGTTCCAGACATCGCTCGGGGCCCTACTCAGAGATATGATTGAGCAGATAGGTGGTGGGAGTGGTGTCCCCCACTCCATTGGATTACACTGTGTATTTGCCTAAGCATAAAGAGGACATAAATGAATACATTAAGGGATTAAAGCCCATGTGGAATCATTATGGAGTGACTCGATGGCTGATGGTTGGACCGGTCCCACTGCAGTCCCATCATCAATTTCATGTTGAATTGTGATGGGAGGCGTGTTCCTCGAGTCGAGATGCATCCGGTGAGAAGAAGGATGCAAAATACATTTACAAATTATCAGCAAGTGGTGAAGGAGGTTGAGTGGAAAATGTAGTTCAAATTGTGATCGATAATGGCTCCAACTACAAGAAAGTCGGGTTGAAGATGCAAGAGAACTCCAGTATCTAAAGTCTAAACATATAGTATTAATTTTCATTTGTAAATACATATATTTACATTACACATATACATGTACACTTTATAACTTTGTATTGATGGCTTGATGCCTTGATGGATGGACGATATAGGCTCTTTTGGACTCCTTGTGCTGCTCACCGCATTGACTTAATGTTGAAGGAGATTGGAAAGGTCAAGCTTGTGAAGAATACGGTGGACCAAGCTCGACATGTTAGCACCTTCATATATAACCACACCTATGCATTAAGGATGATGAGGGACAAGTGTCGTGGTGAGTTAGTGAGGCCGTGCATAACCAGATTTGCTACTAATTGGATAGCACTCGCAGAGCTTTGAGAGTAGGAAGACCGGCCTTAGGAGTATGTTTGCATCGAGGAGTGGTTTAACCGGGAGGGTTCTTCATCGGGGGAGGAAGGAGAGCTCAGCTGACTATCCTTGATGAGGTTTCTGCACAATGTGAGGATAGTAGTGAAGATGCTTGAGCCTCGTGGTGAATGTGTTGAGGATGGTAGATCAGCAAAGAAAACCTACTCTAGCACACATATTTGCTGCAGAGATAGGATGAAGCGAGTTGCTCAGTCTACCCACGCGGCAACAAGAAAGTCCTTCAAATCATCAACAAGATGGGAGTCTATGTTGCAAGCATCCACCGCATAAGGCTGGTGAGTTGTTAAGTTGTTAAGTACTTAAGTCTAGTATTTAATTTAATTTTCATTATGTTATCACACTATTAAGGCTTAAGCATTAACTATTCCCTTTTATGACATACTTTTTCTTACACAAGATACTATTTAAATCCCAAGTACCATTACAAGGACAATATTGGGATGAGGCAAGATTTGATGGATGCTGTCCAAACCGTAGTGGAGAAGTTCAACCGGATACGACTAAACAAGCAGCTCATCCTTATGGAGGTGAGATAGTGATTAGAATCATTTGATATTCACAATTCGTAGTTTTATACTAAGTCATTAACCTAGTAAGTAGTAACTAGTAAGTAGTAACTACTAAGTACTAACTAGTTATTGTTTTTCTCTATATATTAGATAAAGGCTTTTAGGGATGCCACTGGGAGCTTCGGTCGTGTCGGGCTGTATCGGGACGGGAAACCGCCTCGCAGGCAAGTTCATTCATTTATTTCATTATACATTATACATTTAATTATTATATTCTATGATTCTATCTTTAATTTAGTTATTTAAGTATTAAAATGACTTGGAGTCTATGTTTGTTGCAGCTGAGTGGTGGTTGCAATTTGGACGTGATTCACACAACTTGAGTAGGATTGCAAGCAAAGTGCTCTCCCAAACATGTTCTGCCACTGGTTGTGAGCGAAATTGGAGCACCTTCAGCCTCATTCACTCAAAGAGGCGCAACCGATTGGGTGTGAAGCGTCTAGAGGACCTTGTCTACCTACACTATAATACGAGACCGAGAGAGGATCATATTAGACGGGGATGGACAGAGAGAGCACCAATATCGAGTTGGCCGACATATTTGAGATGGATGATGATGATAACCCGCAGTTGACCGGATCGTGGATAGTGGAGACGGATTGCCGGATGAGGATGGAGGTCTTCCCAATAGTCGATTGCAGAGGAGATGGGGCTGATGTGGGGGACTTCATGGCCCGAGGGGGAGGCCACATGCGAGCCCGCCCGTCCCTTCGTGCCACACCCTGGTGCATCCACCCGAGTGAGGATTTGATTTTCCGGTCCGACACCGAGAATGAGGTGACTCGCCTCCGGCGATGACGATGATGGTGATGATGATGACGGTGATGGTGATGATGGAGGGGATGAGGAGGGTGTGGGACCTCGTGATCGGGATTCGGCCGATCCAGGAGAGACCACCACCACCACCACCCCGCCGGACGTGAGAGTCAGGGGGGAGGCACCACCGAGATTCCGAGAGAGTCGGCTCCCCACGCGCACGGATTCGCCATCCGAGCCGCATCTCGGGCAATGTTTCCTCTCATATTCGAGGAAGGGGAAGGGGAAACTGGCCCCGGGCACGCCATCATATGGGTCCCCGTCCATCCGTGCCGGGCTTGGTGGGATCTCGAGATCGATGGCATTGATGATACTGGACTCCTCCACCTCTGGAGGATCCGGTGGCATGCCCGCGGTCCTCATATGATCCGCCGTGGAGGTTTGGTTCTACCGAGTCGACTTTGGTTATGGTCCTTTGGTTATGGACCATATGGTGTCCCCCCGCTTCGTCGGGTCGGCCCCCCCCCGGCCTTGGTTTGGAGCGCCTGGGCTTATGGTGTCCCTCCCACTTCGTTTCGGAGTCCCCCCCCTTACGCTCCTTCCTTCTCCTGTCCCGAGGCCGGCGTGTCTTCTTGTCCTCTTCCACACTATTCCCCCCAGGCCCACCACCACCAGCCTTTGGAGATTCCAACTTCCCACCGTTAGGGAATCTTATGCATGTGGATGAGGCCACAATGGGTGCGTTTTGACTGTCCACTATTGGGGCGGGCCTCTGTTTTTGTCTTTGTTGGTGCCGGAGCCTGGCTTGATATGCTGTGCGTTGTGTTGTGTTGTCTTGTGTCTCCTTCTTCTCTCTGTCTATCTTATGTTGGTGTCTTTCGGTTTTTAGTAAACTGTGTTATTATGTGTTTATTATGTTTGAATAGCTAGTATGCTCCTCTTTGGTGCTTTGGGCTCGTTGGTTTCAGTCGGTATCCGCTTGTTTTCGCGCCTCGCTTTCCGGTCGTGCTTTCCCCCCCCCCCGCCCGGGGGGGGGGGGGGCCCGCCGGGGCCACCCCCCGGGCCCCCGGGCCCTGGGGGTCGGTTGGCCAGACGTCCAATTCCAGAGTTGAGACTAATCATAACTCATAAGCCTACCCCCACTGTACAACTACAGCATGTCTTCTTGAATTTTCATGAACCCTGTCTAATCCCATGTCCTGGTGTGCACAGTTCTATGGCACTTGGCTAATTTCAATTGGATATGCGAGCAGGTGACCTTGGGTTCACTTGTCAACAAAGTTCAGGCCCATCCAACATGCAATATAGAAGACATTTGTGGCCACCTTTAACTACACAATGCAGAAAAGGAATATCAGCAATTAGCAATTAGCAATTGGAAAAATATCTCACGTCATCTGGGTTGAAGGCTCTCCCACAGACTGAGCCGCAATCACGCCAACTGGTTCTCCAGGTTCAGCAAGACTTGAGAGATATTTGTGTTTCAGCAACTTCATGAAACCCTTCTGTTTCATCAGATCAAGATCCTCTCTCTCCTTTTCAGAAAGACTATAAATGAAATCCTTTGCTTTTGCTTTAAGTGCATCAGGTAACTCCTTAATATAACCATTGGATCTAGATATGGATGTACTCCCAAGTTCACCACCAATACATTCTTGAATAATTCTTTGGTTCTGCAAATTGTAGGGTATGTAAGTATAGAAGTATAGAGTAAAAGGATTTACAGTCCAACATACATTTAGCAAAACAGAAGTAATATTCTTACAGAAGCAAGTGCTTTAAATTCTGTGATGAAGCTAGTTTTATGGGCATCCACACCATCCTCCCCATAATTGAATTGGACAACAGATCCATCTGCATCTCGAACAGTATGGTCATAACAGACTTTTAGACACTCCATATTTTTTATAAGGCATCGTTGCAGGTATCCACTACGAGAAGTTTTGACTGCGGTATCCACCAACCTGCAAAGAAACATCACTTGAAGGATTCACCTAATAAAACAATGGCTAATAGTTCTTTAGTTGACTCATTGATCAATTTTAAATTCGTAGAGATTGTAGGATCAAGTTGAATAACAAAATTTGAGCAGATTTCAAATGTGCAAGATTCAAGTGCTACAACTGACAAGGCCTGCTCAGGCAATAAAGCATTGCAGTGAACATGCAAGAACTGAAAGAAAAAAAACACAAGCATTTTAATACAGACAAGGAAAACACTCTGTTAGAACATAAAGATTCATAAATATGAGCACAAATGCATCCAGAGATTCATAGAAACAAAAAATGGATTGGCTGGATGTAATTTTCCACTTTCAGCTACATGAGGGGGACATCGCTAATTTTACTTCAAGATCAGTCAAGAACAGAGTGTAAGAATTCTGGTTAGTGCTGAACCGATCCAGGATCTTGGTCCCATAAATGCTATTCTAATAGAAGTCAGGAGGAACTTAAATGAAATTCTAGTACCTATGCAACTGCAAAAAGACACTGAAAGCTAGACGCAACCATACAGCAGTATGCTTTACAAGGGTGAAATTGTGACATTTGTCACGTATAATTCTTGTGTGTTCATGATGAGACCATGGAACCATAAGCACTTCAAGTTTTGAAAAGTTCCCCATGTCACTGAATGTTTACTTCTTTTTTTCTTCACATTCTTATGATAAACATTTAGACAATCCAATAAACAAAGAATTACAATAGGGTTAATGAAGCGGAGAGGTAAGTTTGGGGTCTTGTTGATCAACATATTTCTTTAAAGCTCACAGGAAATCTCTATAAGACTAGACAATGATCTTCTTGTATGGAGACAAAAGGCAGTATGGGTTATTGCGAACCAAGTAGACAAAGGCAGTATAGGTTACTGGAGGCCGAGTAGGTAGGCAAAAAGGCAGTATGGGTTACCATTCACTACAAACTAGGTAGCTAAGTAAGAGGCAGTATGGGTTACCACAACCAAGTAGGTAGGTAAAAGGTACTATGGAACAAGTTTGTAGACAAATGGCAGTATGCAATACTGCGGACCAAGTAGCTACGTAAAAGGCATTATGGGTTACAACTAACCACATAGGTAGGTAAGAGGTAGTATGGGTTACCACTGACCAAGTAGGTAGATAAAAGGCAATATGGGTTATTGTGGACGAAGTAGTAGGCAAAAGGTAATATGGCATTTACTATGGACCATAGGTAGATATAAGGCAATATGGATTATTGTGGACCAAGTAAATAGGTAAAAGATGTCTTTCGGTCTGCAGTAACCCATACTATCTCTTTACCCATCTACTTGATCTTCATTAACCCATTATGTCATTTTACCTACCTACTTGGTCCATAGCAACCCATATTGTCTTTTACCTACCTACTAGATCCGTAGTAACCCATACTATCTTTAACCTACCTACTTGGTTCGTAGTAACCCATACTGCCTCTTAACTACCTACATGGTGCTAGTAACCTATATTGGCCTTCATGTGAAGAGCTTATATGCAACATTGGAGTTGCACGTTTTACCTACTTATGTGCGTCAAAGCTGCACATTTTCATTGTTAGATGGTTAATTTGACAAGAAGATTATTCTTTTAGAGTTGTTGTTGATTATTTACTACCGAAGTCTCTAGATGTTCATTAGGGTTAGAGCTTGTGGTCAGAAATGATGAAGTTTTAAATATATGTTCTTGTTATTCCAAGCTGAAGCCATTAACTTGTATGCTCCAGTTTGAGGGGAGTGTTAAGATTTGCATGAGATGTGGATATAGCTTCTATTGGATTGGAGACCTAGATCTTCGATAGTTTTTATTTTGGTGCTACCTTTTATTAGGGGTGTCAACGGGCAGAGTTGGACCAGGCCATCCTTGAACCCTAACGCTACCCTATAGACTGGAATTGAACCCCAAGCCCCACCCAACCCTGTTAGGGGTTAAAAATCCCCAACGTAACCCGACCTTGACAAGGCCCGCCCTAATTAACCCTGATAGGGTCAAGTTGGCCATGATTAATCCTGACCCTAATTTTTACTTTTGAAGGTGGGAAACAAAATGGGTAATAATATTGCCACCAGGTATAATCGACCCACGACCTGTTCATTGAAAGTTGTTGGTTTCACTAACTAAGCAACATTGTGCTAGTACACTATTCTTGTATTTATAATAATAATAATAATAAATAAAAATTTAGGTGTAACTTAATTATATTAAACTAAAATGGGGTTGGGTTGGGCTGGGATGGGTTGACCCAAGGGCTAACCCCAAACCCGACCCTACCGTGTTTAGGGCTCATTATTTTGGAACCCAAACCCGCCATCCTTTGGGTTGAAAAAATCAGGCTGGGCTCAAGGCAGGTTTGATCCTAGCGGATTAAACAGGGTTTATTGACACCCCTACATTTTATAGTTTCTATTTTGGTGCTGCAATTTCTACTTTCTATAATTTCATTTTTTCTTGCTTCCTATTTTTATGTGAACATAATATTTGACCAATATTTATTTCTATGTTTAGCCCGAATATTCTATAATCTTTGTTTCTATTTTGAGACTGAAAAAATTTATTGATATTGTTTTCTACTTTTAGTGGATAGAATTATTCTGTCCTAGTAGATTGTAAATTGTTCGTTGCAGCCAATAAATAAAGTGGCCTGTGATTCCAGAAGAACCATATAGAATTGCAGGGAGTTGTTCATTCTCTTCTGGTTCTTCTTCTTCTTCCTTGCCTCTTCATTCAAGAATCTAGTTTGATTTTTAGAGTCTTGTTTCTGACACCCCTGTATGGAGAAGCGATCTAGTCCAGATCAAAGAATTCGAAGAACTAGGGGTAGACCTAAGATAATCTAATATCAACTACATCATATATGTGGGTATTATCACACATGTATCACATAAGATCCTCTCACATGGATTCACCAATGTCTATCTGTTAATCCAGTGGCGTTAATTGGTCGCAGCCCACAACTGTTTATGTCATCACTAGGCATGGTGTCAGATTTTCCCACAAAGACACAGACAATCACATTTTGAGTTCTCTTGTATTCAAAATACAATACTCATTATGGAAAAAGTTTCTCAATTGTAATAGTAAAAGGAGCTCCGGTAACAGAAGTTAACCCATACAGAAAAATTATACTGTTGGTACTAAATAGCAAATATCAGGTTAGCTCTCAAAAGCATACAATAGATAGGACAGTCTACTCATCAAGTGAAGGTGACGTGAATAAGGTTGACCAACCCCTATAATTGGGCCCAAAACCCAGACCCAAAAGGCCCAATCCAAGGTTGGCAGACACCAGGCGTAGTTTGGTCCTTTTGCCAACCCTTTGGGGGCTCAAGAAGGGTCTGGTTGTAACCCCCTCGAGCCAAGGGTCATAGACCTATCTTCAGTTTTTTTATTTAGGCTAGTATTTTGCATGATATTTGAAAGTCCTTACGTAGGCAAGATTTCCAATTATGTTTGGTTCCCACAACTTGAGTCCACTTTAATCTCCTAATTGTCAGGACTCCATATCTACTCTTAGAATTTGGCTTGGAGTCCTCTAGGTTTAGTTATTGAGTTTTTGGGGATAAAAATACTTGGTCAAAAGTAGACTCTCAATTGGAATCTATTTTAAATTAAGATTCCTTTTAGATAATTAGGTATTATAAAGGAAATCCACCTAGGTTGGAGATTTTAGTAGGCTATAAATAAGCCTATTCTTTCCTTGTAGTTTTCTTAAGCCGAAACAATACGAAATATCGACCGATATGGTATCAAGCCGAAACAATACAATCTTATGTTATAAAGTGTCCATTTTCGACCCAGTTTTCGACCTATCGCTGTTTCGAGCAATATCACCTCAGACATTTCGCCCCTCTTATCAATTTTTTTTTTTTTTTTTATTTCTCTTGATTTCATCCCTCTTTTCACCTAATTTCTACAACTCCATTTCATTCAAACACTAGATTTGCTCATCCATTTGTGCATTTTCTCAAATCTTGCAAGGTAGAATCCAAGTCATTTTGAGTCCATTTGAGGTCCAAAATTGAAGTTTCAAAATCCTGAAAAAAAAGTATCCAAATTCGACCGAAATTTGTTCCTTGGGTAGGACCTTTGCAGTTATCTAGCTCTCCTGTTTCAGCCAAGCCTTCCCAGCAATCCAGCAAGAAATTCGAGCAAGCATCCCTCAGAGAAATTCTGAAAAATCTGTGAGTAAACCCCTTCCCCAACCCCAACACACTTATCTTCTTCTTCTCTTCTTTGCCTACCCTGCGACATCAAATTCCCTACTATTTCAGATTCAAGAAACCCTATAATTCCCCTCCCCTTGCTGCCGCACCACTGGCAGCATCTCCCCAGGCCCCCACAACACCCTAAAACCTCCCCGACCTCCCCAAACCCTACGGCACCCCTTTCCCCCTATCTTCTCTCTCAGATCTCTCTCTCCCTTCTCTGACTTGAAGCAGACTTACAACCAAGGAAAACAGAAAAGGAAAAAAGAAGAAAGTAAAGAAAAGAAAAGAGAAAGAAAGATTCAAAAGTTGCCCAAGATCCATCCAAGAACCCACCAATTTTTAATCCACACTTTTCTCATGTCCCTAAAAACCTTTCCTTTTAGCTCTATGATAATTTTGGGAATCTCAAAGCAGACCATATAAAATTTGTTAAAACCCTAACAACCATTAGGATCCCAACTTTGTTTCCGAGTCTTTCCCTCGAATTCACATCTAGATCAGAACAAACCCATCTCTCTCCTAAGAGCTTCCCATAACTTTCTTAGATACCCATAGGTACCCCCATAACTTTTATTCATTTGCTGGAAGATTCTGGGCAAACCCTTAATTTTAGGGAAACCTTCCTAGAAACCCTAACCCTAAAATTGGCTTTCCATCATATGGTCAACTTAACTGATCAATCCATGAAGTTATATAGTTGGGAATTCAACTTATTAAACTATATCATGCAACACATAAATCATTTACTTTAGACCTCAGATCAAAAAAAGAATAACTTCAGGCAGCTGATTGGGCTAGCTATTTGACTGTTCAGCTTCTATAGTGTCATTTTTACAATTTAGCTAAAAAGTATTCTCCAACCACAAGTTCTTGATGGACAAAAGTCATATGATTCAGTCAGTTGTCTTTTCATTTGAAATATTCCATATAGAGTGCAGTCAAGTCCATAGTTGTCAAGGCGCCTTGGCGTCCTAGCGAGTATCTAGGGCCTGTGGCGACCATCGCCTCAGGCAAAGTGAATAAGGCGGTCACCTCAGAGATGAGGCATCTCCGAGTCGTCGACTCAGACAACTCGGACGCCTTATTGCACTAGGCGATCACCTTATTGGGGGTTTAGAAATTGTAAATTATTTGATTCCAAATCAAAGGTAAAAATTAATTTGAAACGTAGATTCCAATCGGAAAGAATCTAATGGGTGAGATGTTATATAGGTGTTACATATTATTAAATATTATCATTTGTAACATTAAATAAATTATAAAATAAAATAAAAAATAAAAAGAAATTGAATTATTGAAATCGATCGAAACTCAGCCCTAACCTCTCAGTCTCTCTCTCAGTCTCTCTCTCGCTCTCTGCTCTCTCCCTCTTGCAACTCTCTTCGTCTCCAACTCCGACAGCGACCACCGGCAACACCAGTGACACCGGCAACAGCTAGCGTCATCACCGGCAACAGCCAAGCGTCGCCGGCGACAGCCTTTGGAGGATTTGGACTCGTGCGACTCCCTTTCTTCTGCAACTCCACCGTATCTCAGCCTTCTTCTTTCTTCTGCAACTCCTCCGGCGGTTGCAGGCTTGTAGCGAGTCACTTCCGGTCACTTTGGTCTCCATCTAAGGCGACGGTAAGTCGCCAAAATACTCTCTTTTTTCTTCTTACTTCTGGTCACTCTACTCTCTTACTTCTACTTCTTCTTCCCCCCCCCCCCCTCATAGGCTCATACGAAGGCCACCGTAGTTGCAGCGATCAAGTTGCAGCAGCGTCGGTCACCATCTCAGGCGACGGTACGTCGCCGGATTTGTTTTTTTTCCTGCGATTGTTACAACTTGGTTTTTTTTTCCTTTTTTTCTGGTTTAGTTGTTGAATACTGCTTGGTGTATGACTGTATTATCACTATATGTTGCTTCTTTTTTTCCTGCGATTTGCTCCCAAGCATGAATTTTTCAGAAGCTTGGTTGATGCACCATGTGCAAACCATTTGTTTTCAGCATCAAACAGTTGAGATTGATGCTTTGCTTCGATCAGTAAACCTTCTTCTGGTCGATCTTCTCATGGATTCAAAAATCACAGTTTATGACTGATTATGCCACAAACAGTAACAATACCCATTACCAGGGAGTGATCTACGTGAGGTTCTACCACCAATACATTATTTCCCAGTGAGACACCCTTGCATGATTGCTTCTGCTTTACCTGAAACCCCAAACAAAAACACAAATTAACTTCCAGATTAATTCATACCAACGTTTCTAAACATATATAATTTGATGATTATAATAGAAACTAACCTCTGCAACAGGCTCCCCTGATTCACTCAATATCCTGTATTCTGAATTTCTGATTTGCTTGTGATGGATCTTTCTATTAACAACTGCATCGATTGATCAGCTTCATCACCATGTATAGTCATTTTTTTGGTCATCATCTTCATCTTATATTTTCTGATTTTTCAGAATAGAAGCTTGGTATCATTATCAATTTCATTATTGTTTTTAATTTTGGCTAATTATATGTGAATCATGTTTTTTTGTTGTAGATTTTACTAGTTATTTAAAATGACCTCAAGGCCCTCAAGTGATAATCCAGCGGCTGCTTCTAGTCAGCCTATTCCTAGTGGGGGTGAAGCCTATGATCCCTCAAAAGACCCAAAGAGAAAGGCCAAGTCAAATGACCCAGGGTGGAAATATGGGTATTGGCCAGATGTTGCTGATAGGAATACAGTTAGGTGTAGTTTGTGCAACAAAAACTTTAAAAGAGGAATTAAAAGATTTAAGCAACATCTAGTGGGTGGATATGGGGATGTTGTGAAGTGCACCAAAACCACTGCAACAATTGCCCAAGAGATGAATGCAGTGTTGGTGAAAAATAAAAAGAGGGTTGTTGTTACTGATTTGGATAATGAGTATGATGACATTCAAATTGGAGAAGAACATCATATTCCTGCCTCTAGGCCCTCTAGTGGAGGAGGTACGTTACCTAGTGTAGGGTCTGAGGTTTAGGTGTGCTCCAAGATACCAAGCTTTGGGACTGCATCAAAGAGACTGAAAAGTGCCATTAATAAAGCACCAGTAAGGGGTCCCATGGATATGCATGTTAGACGCACTCCTAAAGAACTTGTTGAAGAAAGGAGGGCTAAGGGTGCTACTCAAACAACCATCTTGAATAGAATGAGATCTCCTGAAGAAAAGAAGCGAGTGGATAACCACATTGCTGATTGGATGTATCAGTGTGGCATTCCATTCAATGCAGTTAAAGCTAAAAGCTTTGAGGTGATGGTCGAGTCTATTGCACAATATGGTTCTGGGTATAAGCCCCCAAGTTACCATGAAGTCAGGGTGCCTTTGTTGAAGAGTGCAAAAGAAAGAACAATGGAGATAAGGAAAAAGTATGAAAAGTATTGAAGGAAGTACGGATGTACACTCATGTATGATGGGTGGACTGACAAAAAGGGTAGGCATCTCATCAATTTTCTTGTCAATTGTCTAGAGGGAACATTCTTCCTTGGTTCTGTGGATGCATCTAGCCAGATGCAAGATGCAAACATGCTCTTTCAATTATTGGATAGCAAAGTTTAAGAAATTGGGGAAGAGCATGTACTTCAAGTGGTGACTGATAATGCCTCAAATTATAAAGCAACAGGGACATTATTAATGGAGAAGAGGACTAGATTATATTGGACTCCTTGTGCAGCCCATTGTCTTGATTTGATGCTAGAGGACATTGGGAATTTGTAACAATATAAGAAAGTGATAATTCAGGGGAAGAGAATTACCACTTTCATTTATAGGCACACAAGATTGTTGAAGGCCTTGAGACAAAAGACAAATGGTAGAGATCTTGTGAGGGCTGCAGTGACTAGGTTTGCCACTTCATTCTTGACATTGCAAAGCTTATTGAAACACAAGGATGATTTAAGGCACTTATTCATTTCTGAGGAGTGGACAAATTCCAATTTGTCCAAGACAAAAGCAGGGAAGAAAGTAGCTGAAACAACTTTTTCTATAGTATTTTGGCATGGTGTGGAGGATTGTATTAGAGCATCACAACCTCTTATGATTGTATTGAGGATTGTGGATGCTGATGAAAGACCCGCATTGCCTGAAGTGTCTGTAGCCATGCAAGAGGCTAAGAAAAGAATAAAGGACAATTTTGGAGGCAAAGAAAGACTCTGGAAGAAAGTCATACAAATCATTGATAGGCGATGGGAGTGTCAGATGGAGAGACCTCTATATGGTGCAGCCTTTTTTTTGAATCCTGGGAAGTTATACAATTTAGATGATGAAGATGATTATGAGTTGATCACTTCTCTCCAAAGTTCTTTCAATGAAGTTGTTGGAAGACTAGTGTCTGATGCACATCAACAAGATAAGATATTGTCCTGGGTAAATGACTACAAGGAAGCTAGAGGTCCTTTCTCCACAGCTATGGCTATCGACAACCGTACATCTATGAGTCCTCGTAAGTTTTTACTTGTATATTTTATTTTTAGTTATACTTATTTGGTTTGTAACTCTACCTATTATGTTAATCTTTTTTTTTTTTTAATACTATAGTTACATGGTGAGGTACACATTGAGGAATTGCTTTTGAGCTTACAAAGATTGCACGGAGGATACTAGGCCTTTGTTGTTCTTCCTCTGGTTGTGAACGGAATTGGAGCACATTTGAGTTTGTAAGTATTAAGTGATTCAAGTATTTAAAACAATTTTAAATTTAAATTTAAAAGAATGACTTGGGATTCTTTTCAATTGCTTATGAATTCAAATTCACACCAAGAAGAGGAATAGGCTGGAACATGAAAGGTTGAATGATCTAGCTTTTGTTCAGTACAATCGCCGTCTTCAAGAAAGGTTCGATGAAAGGCGATTAAAGATTAGAAATTATGATCCACTACTCCTTGATGAGCTTGACTGGAGCAGTGAGTGGATGGTTAATCAGACTGATGATTTAGTCCATCCTGAGGGTGATCTTACTTGGAGCACTGTTGATAGAGCTATAGGGGTATCTTCATCACTTGAGGGCCAAAATAGACCGAGGAGATGTCAACCAAGTGGATCAAAATCTGGTGGAGTTAATATATGTTACTCACGTCGCAGGTCTTTGGAGAGGGTGGTTGAGGAAGAGGAACATGACTCTGAGTCTGATGGAGACATGGAAGAAGAGGAAGATTTGCATGATGATGAGAACATTTCAGATGATTTTGGTTTGAGGTCTACCTCTTTAGAGCAACAACAAGTTCGAGAAGATCTCCACTTGCTACCAATTTACTTGATGATGATTATGACTAGCTGACTTATACTTTTCTATTGGGAATTTTGGATATGGATTGTGGATTTTTATTGGGAATTTTGGATATGGATGTGTTGGTATATTTGGGATTTGGACTTTAGATTTTAGATATAAATGGGACTGTTTGCTTAAATATTTAAAACTTTCTATTTAGATATAATATGATTTGTTTCATTTTCTTCTTTTACTTGTGAGGATATTTGGCTACAGCTCAACAATGTAGAAGAGGTGGAGGTGGAGCCGTTGAGTTGTAGGTGGTGCTAGTGTTGGTGACATTTAATGAAGGTATGTTGTCTAGTGTTTATTTGTTTTGCTCATGCATCTATGTGTTTACTATTTAGTAACATTTTATCGTATCTTGATTCTTGTTAATGATAGTATGATACTTGAAATGTATTTAGGACCTACTATGTGTGGTTTGTACTATGTTGGATGACTTGAGGTAGGCTAAATGGCTAATTTAGTTTTTTTTTATTATATATTATATATAAGATATGTTTATAATGAATTAGTGTATGAAATGTACACTAAAACGCCTCGACCGCCTCAAAAGCGCCTTGGAGGGCGCCTCGTCAACTCATCGCCCCAACTAGCTAAAACAGCCTTGCATTGCCTCGTCGCCGTGACAACTATGGTCAAGTCTTTCTTGATAATGCATTTGTGTGTTTAAGTGCAAATTGATGTGTAAGAGATAACCAGTCCAATAAAATGTTCACAATTTAAAGGAAGTTTGACTTTACCCTTCACGGCCAGCCATGCAATGAAAGTAATATTCTTGAGGACGAAGACCGGTCAAGAAACGATCACTAATAAAACCTCCAGCACGAGATGCACAATCCCAAGGAGGAAAACAGGGTAAGGTCTTCCCAGAGACCATGCGAGGGACCCGTTTACCTTCTAACTCTTGTTGACCTAACAAAGATGATATTTGAGTAAAATTTACCTGTTCAAAACACAAAGAAAAGGATCAAAAACAATGAAACATAAAATTGCCAGCTCAATAGTTGACAACCACACTTCTCAGAACTAAGAATGGTAAATCCCCACAATATCAAAATAAATGGAGAAGTAGCAAGAGTTATTCAGGAAAAATATATAAGCCCGGTGCAAGTTGACCATGTCTAACATGCATGCAGCAAATTGAAGCACAGTGTCATAACATGTCTTTATTTATTTTCAGGGGCATCTTGTACTTATTTTTAATCTATAACATTCTCTGTTCTGTCACAAGTAACAACTAAATGGGGTTGGCTACATGGATCCTAGCCTTCCAATCAGCTCTATTCAAGGTCATACCGGATACGAGGCCGAAGAGCCATGCATGTGTTTTCTCACCACTTCTCTTAAGGTTATTTTAAGTCTGCCACTAGTTCTTTTAGTTCATTCAACCTGAATTAAATAACTCCTCCATGCTAGAGCATAGAGCATTTATAGGCCTCCATTGAACATGGACGTGCCACCTCAAATAACCTTCACGTAGCTTATCATGTATCGCATCCACATCCAATGGAGCTCTAATATGATCATCCCTTACCTTATCCTTCCTAGCTTTGCCACTCATCCATCTCCACATCATAGCTTCTGCTAAACTAAGTCTATCTACATGATGCTTCTAAATTGCCCAACACTCTACAGCACACATAATAGCTGGTCATATGATGGGATACAATTTAAAAAAAATGTGTTGTTCACACAAAACCCTAAAGGCACCTCTCCATTATATCCATCCAATTTCAATTACCGGAAACACCATCATCTATATCACCTTCTTTACTTATGATGATTAAGCTAGGATACCAAATAATTCCTTTTGCAAAATCATCTTCTCATCAAGTTTCTCCATCTCATTATCCATCCTAGTATAACAGAAATTACACACTAAATTTGCCATCTTTGTTTTAACTTACTTAAAATCTTTATGTTCCACAGTTGACCTCCATAACTCAAACTTAGTCTTAATCCTTACCTGTGTAACCTATGAAAATAACATCATCAACAAAAAGTATACAGCAAGGAACTTCATCTTGAATGTCTCTAGTTATAGCATCCATGATATATGAAAATAAATAAGGACTTAAGCATGATCATAAACCAACTGTAATCAAGAATTCAATACCTTGGCCTCCAGCATTCTTACATTTGTTGTAAGCATTATACATTATCTCTAACAATGTCCAAATTTTTTCTTGAACATTTATTTTCTTTAGTGCCAGCCAAATTAACTGTCCAAGAATTCTTCCCCATGCTTTTTCCAGGTCAACAAAGACCATACAAAGATCCTTCTTACAATCTCTAAACCTTCCAACAGATTATCCTAAGTAGGTAGATATCATCTATTGTGAATCTTCCCATCATAAAACCAAACTGATTCTTTGAAATAGTAGTTTCACTTTCTTGTCTCAAACAGGTTTCAATTGTCCTCTCCCATAATTTTATAGCATGACCCATCAGATTTATGCCTCTATATATATTACAAATCTATATTTCACCTTTATTTTTGTAAATAGGGACCATGATGCTTCTCCTCCATTCATCTTGCATTTTCGTTGTGATCGTAATCTTACTGAAAAAGCTTGGTTAGCCAAGATAGACCATAGATTTTAAGCTCTTCCACACTTCTGACCTTGTGTCAATGTCTTCTTACATCCTCCAAAAGGCTTCTTTTGCTTTGGAATTGTAACTCTTCATATATATGTACATTGTACAAAAATACTGCCTAGTGAATAGTACAGTATTCGAAGACAGTAGAACTTGAAGTTTCTTCGTTCAGCAGGCTGGTGAAGAAACCTCCCCATATCTTCTAAATGTCCTCATCGCTTACCAGTATTTACCATCTTCATTTGTAATTTCCTTAATGATCTTACTACCAATAGAACATGGCTGTGCTTTGTCAAGACACAATTACAATTATATTCTCCGTTCTATCTTTCTCCAGTTATTCATGAGTCATGACCCGACTTCAAAAGCAGCAGGTTCAGTGCCAGGGAAAAATTCTGGACAATGGATTGGAGACGAAGTGTTATCACATGTTACCACACTTCCCCCAACTCCAAGCCATGAGCATGTAACTGCATCAATTATTGATGGCTGAAATGTAATGTCTATGGGAAACGTCCAGAGAAGTACACATGGAACAAAGAGAGGAGCATACATATGCAAAATTTTATCACCTATAATGGCATGAATTATTCCAAATTTGAAGAAAACAGCTAACAGATGACATCTGGTCAGGATTAATGCACAGAATTGCAATCTAGAAGATAAAGGAAGGTGCCATCTACTCACCAAACCACCTTTAGCACCAGTAGTAGTCATAAGAGAAAGGCAGTTCCCTGGGAAAGGTTTTAGTAATCCTGCAGGGAATAACATATTGTTAACCTTGGAAGTTAATTTGTTCAGTGCACTGGACATCATCCTATCTAAGCGTGCCACTGCAGATTCCCCATTACTGCGTATAACTTTTTCAATCTCCATTTGCAGTTCCATTGGATCTATAAGAGCAACACAGAAGTGACTGTGAGAAATAGAAAAACTCGACGATATAAATATCAGTAACATATACAAATCTGGAATGTACGTTAACAAAAATAAATATACCAATAAAATAATGCTAAGCCCAGAAGATCCTTTTCATGCAAAGCAGTAATCAATATATCATAGCAAATCACCATGGCATAGGAAGGATAATAGTGCAACACCAACACAGGAAGAGCAAAAATATGCAACTCTAAAGTACACTAATCTTAATAAGATTAGGGGGTTCCAGAATATTGTTCTCATGCAAAACAGTGATCTACATATACCATGAGGGACAACCATGGTACAGGAAGAACGCTGGGAGAAAAAGAAAGAAAAAAAACCAATTCTGATAGGAACTACTAATCTCAATAAAATTAGAGCGGTTTTACAGGATCAAGATAACTGTAAAAAATCACTACTGTACTGTGACAATCGTTTAAATTTTTGTCTCAACAAGATACCAAAATTTTGGCAAAACACTTGATTGCACGTTTCGATGGGTTTTGTTTTTGAATTTTTGTGTACGGCCTTATTTGAGACTAATAGCACAATGGCAACATTACTTTCCACTAAAACCTAACACAAACTGGTCTTTTTTATTCATACATGCCTGGTTGTATGAGGATGAAACTAGATCATGTATTTCACAATTCTAAACATGGATATACAAGAAAACACTGAAACTTGCATTAAAATGCAAGAACAAACATTGAGAAGAAGTTAAATCTCAATAAAACTTGCAAATTACAAATAAAACCCCTTGAAATTCCACCAAAATATGGAAATTTCATCGAAATTCAGTCAACAAACTCAATTCATTTCGGACCATGTTTTGGCTCGGTAGGCTTGAGAAGACCTTTAATTTTGCGAAATTTAGTAACCCTGACTAAGAAAATACAAAATACATAAATGTTCCTTTGCAGTGAATAAAAATCACAAAAGAATCAATATGTGAGGAATTAAAAGTGCTGTCGACAGGACTAACAGAGCCCTACAGAAATGACTGATTGGACAATATTAGAGAAGAAACAGAATAGGATTTCAGGACAGAGCCAGAGGATAAGTAATCAGAAAACGGTAGTCAACTCCATCAAGCAAACTCAATTCCAATTTTCAATTATCTGCCTCCAAAACATGATTCAAGTCAAAACTCCATACATAAGCTGCATAGAGAACTTTTTCTTACTGAGCATCAAAGCTCATCAAAGCATAAGATCAAACGTCAAAACTCATGGTTGATCTGAAAAAGAGTTTGTTTTTTTTCTTTTTTTATTATTTTTTTCCTTTCCTGCCTTTGCCTGAATATTATTTTTCATGCTGGTTTTTGTTAAGTATTGACCTATACTCAAAATGACTTACATCTCAATCATCTTGAATAATTCGTAATCTACCATATGGCAATCCATATTATTGAGCACTTATCGAGAACAGTTACATAGCACTTCAGCTTTGATTAATATGTTACTAGTAGAGTAATGGCAGCAGCAGTGGTATGGTAAATATTTATATATTAAATTAATAACTTAATACTTCATAGCAGTTTATAGTTGTGGATCATTTACTCGGCATGGACGGATGGACCTCCAGTAGTTCTACAGGCCAGTATCCTAATAACATAGCTCAAAGTTTATCTCATTTCAGTGTCTCAACTCTCAAACAGGTCAAGACAGACCTTTTGAGACCGAAATGAGAGAGATTTTAAAAAAAAAGACCAGAAATTTTAGATTAAAGATTGTTTCGACCTTCAATGATTCCTATGATGATTCACCTCAGGGAGGGGGGTCTGAGACTACTGATATATTCAAAATTTCGGAAAAATTTTGCCGAGTTTTCAAACTATTTTTAGAACACAACTAGATAATTCTTTTTCAAACTTCAAGCTTAATTGATTTTTATTACTCATAAAAAGAGTTGACATTGCACTGGCCAATGAAAATTTGAACTACATAGAGCTCTTATTAATGCAATGTGATATACTATGAAAATAATACCCTAATATAAGACAACTTTTCTTGGAATGGAAACCAATGTATAATAAACAAAGCACAGGGCATAATACAAGCATATTCAAACAATAAATATGAAGAAATCAAATAAATAAATGCAATGTGCCCCCTCCCCACCCACCCAAAAAAATTTCATAATATAAACAGATTTGTCATATGTTGCCTTGTTATTTGGCATGCCCAATGCACCAGTATATTGCAATAGACCAATGATTGAGGTAATCAACTATACACCCAAGAATTTTATATCATGAGGTTGAACAATATTGGCCAACCTAATCCTTAATATGGCTAGAATAGAAACTATTTCATATACCAAAAAGAGCAACTTACATATAGAATTATACATCCCTGAATATGCAAACTATTACGTTCACACCCCCCATGAATTTATTCTATTACGTTTTCACCCCCTGTTTCAAATTATATATCAAACGCACCCCTACTGTTAGAATAATGGGGTTAAGTGATGACTCAGCACCTGCTTTATTTTTAAAATTTCCCACTGCCATCATCTACTTCAAACCCATTTGGACTTTCAATGACAAAGAATAAAGAAAGAAAGAAGAGGGGCAGAGAGAAGGGCAACTGATTTTAAGTATGTTTTCCGAATTCTATCTCACTTATAAGAATATTCAACAAGGGTAAATATTTGTTCTTCTATTTAGAACTAACGGTGTTAGGCACAGTGGGGGTGTTTGTAATATAATAAAGTTTAGGGGGCATAAACATAATAGTTTCCAAACCCAGGGGTGTATATGTAATCTACTATAATAAATATAACACATTGTACACTATGTTGCCTGCTTACGCCACAACGCAAGCCAAGTCAACACACATATGACATGGTTGCCTTTCTAGGCTCAAATGGAGTAATGTAGTTGGCCAAAATAAAAAGCATATAGATGGTAGGCAAGTGGCAACACCTTGAAAAGCATGTTATTTAAGCTTATTCATAGTTTACAATGCATAAAACACTTTTTCTGTAGGCATCATAAGCATATCCATGCATATCAAAGCATATTTATCATTCCTCCACTACATCTCTGAGAAGTTTCTTAGACCAGCTTTCCAAGACACTGCTTGAAACCAATACTTGACACGTTGCCTCCACCTACTAATCAACACAAATGAAATGCTTGACCATTTATTACCACCAATGACCCCAAGTTGTCTACAAAAGGCAACAAAGGAGAAGCTGTCCAAAATAGGAATATGAGCAGGTCATATTCAAATTTGGCACCTGTATACCCAGATATAGACCTACTGACGTTCACCAGGGAAGCTCCAATCAAGTCTAAACTGTCAACTAGAAGTCTGCCTATGGAGTACTTAATCAGGTATCATGTACTATTGCATCAAGAACTACTGCCTAGTGCAATGGTAGAAAACTCAGCCCACCAGTATGCACACAGGTTTGAAACTGAGGCAGCCACTTCATTAAGAAATGCCAATTAGATGATTAGATCCACCAGGCCCAACAAACGAATTACCAGCACCATGCAACAGCCCTACATCCTGCAACATAGAGAAAGCACTTCTCTTGGGGCCCAGTGAACACTTTACTTGTACTTCATTACTGCACTAATTGCTCAACATTTAACCACCAAGCATAAAGAAAAATTACACTTCAAATTTTACAACAGGGAAAACCAGAGAAACAATGAAGAAGATGGTAACAAACAACATGCTGTAGTTATTTTAGTATCCGCAAAATGCTTGAATGTGAATGTAAACTGATTACATATGGTAATCAAATACTAGACCACTCCATATGTAATCAAATACTAGACCACTCCAACATTCATCAAGAAAAACGTTAACCATCTGTATCCATGTCAAGTTGAACGATCCATGACACAGCTACCAGTCTAAACAATATATGGAAAAAGCTAATGATCCTATAATATGCTGGGTATTTGCACATGGTTGTTTCTCATCACTCCAGATTTGATCCAAGTTCTCCCACACTTTTTTGGGACAGGGCACAACATTCAAAAATATTTTAGCAATACAATGGAAAGAAATTAATGCATGCAAAGACAACAGAGAACAAGCAGGAAAAAGGCAACACCAAAACATTTCTTCATGAAAATAAACTCCAGCTACAGCAACCACCAGCAATTGACAATCCTATACCCAATAGACCACATCTAAAGAAAGCCTCTCTCTTCCTTTTCCTCTGCCCGTGCGAAACTGCAGTTCTTTTGCATTCATTAAAAGCCTTCTTCAAGTAATCTCCACATATCTTTAAGAGAGTTTCTTGATATAAACTTCCAAAAAATCATGGTTTTCTCCCACAAAAATTGCAGTGAAACCTGTGTGCAGTTCAAACTAAATTATCACAATTAGCCACAACTGATTCACCCAAGTTGATCTTGACAAAAATTTTCACCCATGCTGTTGTGCGTATCACCTAGGAAAGTCTCTACTTCCAATGTATCACTCAAACAGCTCAAGACATGCTTAGAGTATATCTTATATTCCAAAGGTGATGACGTTTAACGACCACAAGGCAAAACAGTATCACCGTAACTCATGGACACTAACTTATAAAGATTCTAAGTTAACTTCCACCATCCAAAGCTGTTAGTGTTGAAGCCATCAGAAAGGTAACCATCAGCAAACTCTGGACTCATCTAAATGGATGGCAAGTCGAGGAATGCATCAGATTTTCAATCAAGGGGGGCTATTTGTCAACAATATCAAATTTATTATAGCTGTGCTTATTTGTTTGGCAGGAAGAAAAAAAATAATGTAGCATAAGCCATAAACTCTATACTCTAGGAGGGAGTTCCAAGGTGGAACTTATAGGTGTTGTTTCATTTTTCTAAGCCCTATTCTAAAGGCATATAAAACTAATATTAACTTCAAATTTCCAATCATATGTGGTCACAGCATAAAGCTCTTTCACTGGTGCAGTCAACACATTTACTGTTTCATTGACTATAGAGGACAATACAGAAGACCTTTAGTTCAAGAAGAAATGATAATAGTAACAAACCTTTATCTTGATCCTTGCAACCAATAAACTGGTGGTGGACCTCTTCACCAATTTTTTCACTTTCTTCAAGTTCTCTGCTCCTTTTTTTTTCATAATGCTGTAGCATAAGAAGATCGTCGACACCACAAGTGAAGCCATACATCTGTATCATAACCGCCAAATGAAGTTACTTAAACATTAAACACACCATCCATAACAAATCAATTTAAAGTTTGACCTGTAAACAGCATTTTAAGCAGTGGTCAAAGCAACCTTGCCTGCAAAAACCCAGTAAATAAGCGACTAAATGCAGAAAGGAGAATGCCTGCTGTATCTGAACCATAGAACTCCTGCACAGTATGAACAAGACCATACTTTCCAAACTGAGCCTTGTCAATTACCCCATGTACAAGCTCATTTTCACGGATTAGTAACTTGGCTTCTCCACTCTTGCTTCCAAAATATTCACTAGGAATTCTTCCAGTCTTTTCAACAGTAAATGGTGGCCGACCCCTAGTTATATGATTCAATAATGTAGTAATGACCTAGGAAAGCAAACAAAAAATGAGCATTGCTAATTATTAAGTCTTGAGTTCCTTGGTAAGCATTTACAAAGGAAATAATATATCTACAAATATATGGATTCATGGTGGAGCCATTACACACGAAAGTAGTATATCTTATATTGCTAACCTGTTTTCCTGTCCACAGTGGCTTTGGTTTCCAAATTGCAGGCAATACAGGTTGTATCTCATCCTCAGAATATATTATTGAAACCTTTTGTTCAGATTTACTTTTAAATAGACCTTGAACAGAAGCAGAGACACCAGAACCGTAGAGAAGCTGATTGTACTCATCACGGGTTAAAAATGTGTCCCTCTTTGTCAATAGCACACCACTTATGATATGGTCCTGAAGAGCAAGAACAACAAAAATTTTCATTTCAATAGATGATGTCTCTCTCAATAGAGAGTCAAAACTTCTAGACTACAATGGAACAGTTATAGAAAACCAGTAAGTGGCCGAAATTTCTAACCTGAATCAAGCCTCTGATGGGATCACCACTGGTTGGAACAATGTATTGTTTATTAGCATTTACAATGTTGTAGGCTTCTGCACGAGAAATTTCATCTTGTGGAAAATGCACATTCATCTCATCACCATCAAAATCGGCATTGTAAGTACTGCAAATACAACCAAGACTAAAGTAAATATTGAATCATACTGCATGCTGCCAAAGGAATCTCAAAGCTTAAAATAGAAGCCAAAAAAATTTCCTTGAGCAATTGAATTAAAACAAAATAAATCTATAAGACCTGCAATTTGCATAATGCATGCGGAGTGTTTTCTCCCCTTTCAGTACACGAACTACATGTGCCATTATACTCGGCTTGTGGAGAGTCGGCTGTCAATGCAACAGAACCAAGTAAGTTGTTGTGCATAGCAATCAACATCCGGAAAAAAATCATAATAGATCAAATGCATGTTCCAAATCTTTTGGAAATGTCATTTTTCTTTTTCTTTTACAATTCTTTTTAGGTGGCATCGTGGCAGTATCCTCTGGACTCTGAGCATTTCTACAACCAAGCCAACTAGTTGACTTAAGCCTCATGGCCCACCATGTCAATTGGTGGTGCCTTGATTATGCCAATAATAGGGCATCAAATGGGAATGAAATGGACCAGCTAACTGAAAATGGAAATGCTTAAGCTTCATATATTTTCTGCCCAAAACAGCATGTACAGAAGCAGTGAGGTATATGTTGACTTAGACTCCCTCACGCTTTCCCATCTTTTCCTTTTGAACTTAAAAATAACATCTACTCCACTAGAAAGAAATAGATGTAAATGCAACGTAGTCTAGTGTATCAAACACAAAACGTTCAAAAGACTAGAACACACAATCTTACAATAACATTAACTGAATTTCTGGCAGACTATGGTATGTGAAACTTTCAACTTTCTAACATTGGAGCTTTCTCAAATCAAAAGAATCTACAAATCTTAACATGCAAAATCATTGCCAAAAAACCCAAAGTGTGCTAAGATATTCATTTGTTTTGAAATATAAAAAATTGTTTTCATTTAGAACAATTTTGGCAACTTATAGTTTGTCCAGGACATAACAATCAATATAAATCAGTCTTGAGCAATCTTATACTTGTTGGAAAGCTGATCTGTACTTTACCTAACACACACACACACACACACACACACACACACACACCACACACACACAAAATATCTAATATTAAATAAAGTTCATAGACCAGAAAAAATTCTTAGCAACCAAAGCAATTTTCTATAGAGCAATTTAACTATTGATAGATAAGATCATATTTTCTATGAACAGTGTAAACCAAATGTCAGACTAGGTTTACAAGGACAATGACCCATTCCAAGAACAGTATACCCAGAAACTATGCTTAAATTTTTTTAAACTTCCAGCAACCCGATAGCTCGCTTCTTTCATTTTGTCGCATCTAATTATATGTTGATTTGTGATGCCTTGATGTGGCATAATACTGATATATGATGACTTAATGTTCACTTTTCAAGATATAATGTGGCTGAATGTTGATGTTTGATCATAGTCATCAACAAGTTGCCACAACCAGAGATTTCAACGTCTGCCTCAGCACCTAGGCTATAGACTCTTCCTTTGCGCCTTGGCAATAGGGCAATAAGATGTTGCCACGGCAAAGAGAGCATTTTTTTTATATACTAATCCTATTTGGCACAAGTAACATATTAAAAATCAGATAAACCTAATAATATGCTAAATGAACATTAAAGAATCATACAATTTCACACACACTGAAAGTAAAAATAAAAACTATTTTCATTCTATCATAACAGCGTACAGTATAAATCTGTTAAAGTTCAATTATATTTATTTTCCATGAGAGTTTCTAGTATATATGCAGAGCGCAAAACACTGAAACAGCATTCAAACCAATCCAATAATGCTTAAATCTGATCTACATTATAGGACACCCAGTCAAAGCTTGTCAGCGTGCATGAATGCTGTTAGTAACACTCCGAATGAAAATATTTCTTCTAGATACCAATTATATACACATCATACCATGCAATCAATGTTTTAAATTATTAAATTCTATGAATTCCAGTATTTGAGAAAATCTGACCATTAAAAAGTAGGAAATTTACCTAGTGATGAAAACCTAGCTATTGCTCTAGTGTTTTTCCTTTTGGACTTCTGTTTTATTAAATATTTTTATTGGATTTAAACAGGAGGTTACTTGATTACTACAATTTCTCACGTAAATGATTTATCAGTTACTTAAATGACATTAGGGATAAAATAAAGGCCAATATAGGTTTGTGCATCAACATAAGTAGTACAAGGTGCCTTGTAGCAGGGCGACCAACAGCACAGCCCTCCAAAAACAGTTTCACGCCTTGGCGACACTTTCATAACTAGGTTTTCTGACGATATAAGGTATATAATGATGTTGTAAAGAGGAGAAATTAAAAAATAAAGTAAAAATTTATTTTTAAAAAACAACACTGGGGCACCTTGGTCACTGGTGCGCAAATTGTCGCCTAAGCGCTTAAGCACCAATCCCCTGCCCTGGCAACCTTCAGACCTTGACAACTACCATACATAAAGGACAATCTAGTGCAAGACAGAAGGCCTTAATACCCACAAACTCTAACTAAATCAATTTTGGGGTGTAGAGGTGAGGTGGCAAAAACATCAGTAAATATATGTTTTCTTCTTACCACAGGCAGGAAAGAAGAAATGTTCATTGGACCAGAGAAGAAGATGTCGACAAGGGCTCTACCCCAGGCCGAAACCCTGGTTTTGGCCCCAAGGCCAAACCAAAGTGGCACCCTAGGGCTGGCCCTAAATTCTAAGGAAATATTCCAAGAAACCCTAAATTGGGTTACTTCAAAAAGTAGCTCAAATTTATGATTTTATAATATCCATAATTCATATTGCCTAACCAATGCAACATGAGGTAAAGATATTGTCAAAACATAAAATTTCGCAAATTTCAACAAAAAAAGTGTAGAATCCCTGATTCACATATCAGATCACCTCTATCACATCAAAATTTGGCCAACGTTCTGATGAGTTTTTGAGTTCTGCTCATTCATGTCTCCTACTGACACCCTAAACCTTCTAAAACCACCACAAAACTATCCAATCGCGGTTTTTAAACAACATGAAATTGATCAGGGATTTAAAGTCTTTACTCCTCTATAATGTCTCTATCAAGCCAATAGCATTCTGCACTAAGACTATCAAACCACAGGCCATCAATCTGAGAAGAAATTTCTCTTCCTTGAATAGACAAAAGGACATCAAAAAGTATCATCATCTGAAACCTTCTTCTATAATTGCCTGTTTTAATCTCTCAACTATAAGCATCCAGAAAAGACTAGCTTCAAGTATCTTATGCACTACCCACTTAAAGTAAACAGATAATTAGATTCAGACAATTAGCTGCTTAAAAATATTTCCCAAAAAAAAAAGGATAAAGAATATTAAGATAGAGAATCAAAATGTTCCTATTTATCAAGCTAGATGCAGCATTTCCTCCATGGCATGCACAAAGCATGACATTATGCCTACCTGCCGGTTAACGAGAACAATATCTCCATCCTGCAAATGACGATAGACAACCTTACTTTCAAATTCATAATCCAAACTCTTTCCAACTTCTGGAAAAGCTGCTCCCCTAGACGAGGGTAACTTCCTCGAAATTGAAGAGCGCATTCTTTTACTTGGAGGCAGTTTAACAGTTGCCAATTTGTCTGCATAATGTGTAGCACCAGGATGGACCTCAGCACCATTACTGACAGCATCCTTCAGCTTTTCAACATTCCAAGGAGTAACTCGCTGTAGAATAGGCAAAATCAATCACATCTAGAGGAAATTACCATCCAGTGGCCACAATAAAATAAACACGAATGAATAAGAAAATCAGAGATAAACATCTGTAATCATATGCAATTATGTCCATTTCATCAGGTGTAAGCACACATACAAAAAACCCAGAAAACTTATCAGAATTTAAATTAGTCAAAAATAGTAGCAAATATCTATGGCATCCTTATTTCAGTATCATTTATAAGATTATTACTGATAATACTGGAGCGACAGTGGCTTAATAAATATGATCGCTTGCAGAAGCATAAGAAGCTAGCTTAAGTCTAAGTCCATTGGTTCAATCTAGGCCTTTTTAAGTGCCCATGTCAATGGTGAGATGGCTGCATTCTCATTTCAAATTGAGGAAGTACTTTAGAAATTTGAGGATTATTTTAGAAGATAGCCAGTCATGGTCCATCTTCTATGTTTAGCAAGTTACGAAGAGGAGCCCTAAGTCACAAGTTTCTGCTCAGATTCTCCCCTGCCAACATCTCCCTCTCTTCTTGATCCCCTCTAGTCCCTTCCTTCAGACACAAGTAGCTGTCTTCTATTTGTCTCATTCTACTCTATGGAAGTCCCTTCTTATCTATTAATTCGTCCTATTTCTCTCCATTAACATGATTTCTTTCTCCCTGAAATGTCTTCTGCTATATTTATAGTTCACCAACAGCCAGAATAGAAAAAAGCTTCCAGCAGCTGTTTTGAATATTTTCATCTCCAATACTATTAAGTATTAACCCTACTTTCCATCAGCTACTTTTCCTCTATTCCTCTTCTCTCTTCAGTAGTTCAACAATTAAATCTGTTTTTACCATCTATACTGTTTCAACCAAGTAGAACATTCACCAAATTTGGTTGCAACAATAATGAAGCAACCTGGATGGCCAGAGGTCATAAATGGGAGAGCCACCCAAGGAGCATGCAATCAAGTAAAAATTTGGTCCATAATGCTAAAAGGGATGTTTTAACATCTATTTCCTTAAAGTGGAAACCATGAGGTAATTATGTTAAGGAAATTTTGAGACACTAACTGATTAGTCTCTCATTCAGAAGCTGCTTATCAAGTGGGCTTTGCTTTGGAGTATAATGTAGTTTTCAATGTAAACCTTTTGGGCATACAAAGGGAAGAACTCATGCCCCTTTTTCTAATTTTTTTCCCCTGGATTTAAGCGGGATTAGAGGGAAGTAGGTTTTATCCATGGTTGTCAATCCCTTGCCTAGGCAGCGCCTAGGACCCTTCACTAGAAGGGCACCTAGTTTGTGCAGGCTTGATGTTTTTAACCTCCTCTAGTGCTAGAGTTGCCCAGACATAGTGATTACTATGATAACATCCATGACAGTGATCTTGGTATCATTCAGCTCATCAGGGCCTATCCTCCTTTTTACTCTTTGCTTTTCTTTTCTTCTCTTCTCAACTCTGAAATGTTCAAAAAATCACAAGAAGCACCCAAGGTAGTTTATGCACTCAATATATGGCTATCATAATAAGTATCAATACAACAGCATATCCAAATGCGCACATGCAGTATGATGGAAGCATCCACCACATACACAGCATTGCTCATAGAAGATGTTTGCAACTGAGAAAATATATTTCCCATTTTACATATGACAGCAAGCCCCACATTTACCTCTGGATAGGTTAATCTCAGTGCAAAATAAGGAGGAATGCCAATTTCATTGACCGCTAGATAAGGATCTGGGGATATGACAGAACGACATGCGTAATTAACCCTCTTGCCCATCATCTTCTGGCGAAAGATACCCTCCTTCTTTTCAAGCAGCTGACATATTCCAGTAGCAACATTCTCTTTCTGACCTGTTGTCCAGCAAGTATAACCAAAAAAGCAGTGGAAAACATTAATTACTGAACCGAAGCTTCAACAAAGAATAAGCAGAGAATTCTTCCATGATACCTAAAATGGAGACGAAGAATATACAATAGGGAAATTTTCCGACATGATCAGAGTTTAAAAAAGATTTACTCAAATAAGATAATTTAAAAAAAGGTTTTATTCAAATGGATTCTATTTTAAAAATAATTACCAAATCACAAATTTTTCCACTCGACTAATTTCTCCTATAAACTACCAAAACTACCCTCGAGCCTTAAATATTTTTCAGCTTTATTAAATATTTTTTTCCTAATTCAATGCCTAGATGGGTAAACAATCTCTCATGTTTGAGGTTTTTAGTAACTTTTGAAGGTTCGTCTATAATCCTGACTCTTTTACCCCCCAAAAAAAACATCCTAACGACTCCTCTAGTTTTTCATCAATTCTTAGGACATATGAATAACCTTCAGCATATTCCATGGTGTCCAAATTAAATTCTGCATTTCCTCTAAAAACACCATTCCCATTTTCCATTGGTAACAATTATATATATACACACACACACACACAGATTCATAGAAAGAGAAAGAGACAATACTCACTGGTTCTACAAGAATCAGAGATTTAATGAAAATGATTTTCAAGTGAAAAACAATAGGACTTCCAAACCTCTTTGTAACAATATGAACAAGAGAAGAGTCTCTAAATTTCCCGCCTCACAAAACAAGAGGAGTCACTAGAATTTTTTTATTTTTTATTGGAGAGTCGTGATTATAGACCAATTTTCAGAAGTTACAAAAAATCTCAAATCAAATGAAGGCTGAACGTCAAAGATCACGGGCCTTTGGAAACCTAAAATGCTCAAGTGTGATGGTAAAACCAAAGGTCCCAACTAATCCACTTTATATCATACTTGAGAAAGTGTCAGCTGTTTGTACATGCTTTGCCCTTCGCCACCTTCCTCAACTTCTGCTCTGAAGACTCATTGTGCTACTGTTTCTCCCCCTATCTCACATTGGTTCCCTAAAGAGCTAAAAATGGTATGAATCATTCGACTTTGAGGGCCCTTTTATTGTAATCATCATACAAAAAACCTCCATATCTTCATACTTCCAAGGTTCTATATTTCTTATTTGAGAATGTGTAAGCTGTTTGTACATGCTTTGCCCTTCAACCCTCTCATCAACTTCTGCTCTAAAGATTCATTGTGCTACTGTTTCTCTCCCTATCTCGCATTGGTTCCCTAAACAGATAAAATGATATGAATCATTCAATTTTAAGGGCCTTTTATTGTAATCATTATACACAAAATCACCATATCTTCATATTTCCATGGTTCTATATTTCTTATTGTGAAAAAAAAAGGGGAAAACCCAGGATTCTGTTCATACGTCAATGGCTTTTTTCCTTTCACGCTATTGATATGTACTCTTCCTCTTTCTGCTGTCTAAGATAATTCTTCTCCTCATTTTTTGAAATTTAGAAGGCTAGGAGGTGCAAAATGAGCAGTAATTGATTCACCACTGAAAACAGATACTTAGTATCTAGCTTTCTTATTATTTAGTTTACTTCCATAGTTGTCATTCTGCATAGGCAAGCAAGGTTTTCAAGGACAGTGTAATACAATGCAGCATTAACAAGGCGACAAGCATAGTTGTCAAGGCGTCGCCTAGGCGATGCCTTGGCGTCCTGGCTGGCTTTAAGGGGTTGAGGCGACAAGCGCCTCATGTGAAATCCATAAATAACATCATGGGATCATTAGATTCCAATTGGGAATCATCTAATGGTTGAGTGCATATATAAGTTTTACATGAGATACATGGGATCATTCTAACATTAAATCATTAACCAAAAAAAAAAACCAAAAAAACAAAAAAAAAACAAAAAACAAAAAAACAAAAAAAAACAAAAAAACAAAAAGAAGAAAACCCGAGAATCACTCAATCCTAATTGCAATTTGCGAGCCCTAACTCTATGCTCTCATCGTCTCTGCCTCTCAGCCCTCTCCCTCTGCTACTCTATTCACCTTCCACTTCATCGACGATGAAATCATCAACTCCGGCGACAGCCAAAACTCTCTTTTAGCTTTTCATTTCTTCTCTGGTACTTTCTTCCTCTGCTACTATCTTCAGTTCCACTCGATCGATGACAGCAGCCAGCAACTCCAGCGACTCCAGCAACAGCCAAAAACATCACCGGCGACACCACTGTACTATCTTTTTCAGTTTCGAAGGTCCAAAATTGATCGACTTTTGCTGCTAGCCTACTACTCTCTTACTTCTGCTTCTTCTTCTTTTCTTTTTCCCTCATAGGCTCATACGAAAGCGACCAAGTTGCAGCGACTCCGGTCACCATCTCAAACAACGGTATGTCGCCGGAATTTTTTTTCTGCGTTGTAACAATGTTATAAGTTCCTTGCTCTTTTTTTCTAGTTTGGTTTGCATTCTTGAGATATATTGCTTGGCGTATGCACTGTGTACATGAGATTCCTTTGAACTGCAATTCTTTTGATATTATCTACTTCTATTTATTTATCCCTTGCATTTGATTTATGTGCTTGTACTAATATGTGTTTACTATTTAGTTACATTTTTTATCGTATCTTGATTCTTGTTAATGATATGATGATACTTGGAATTTATTTAGGACCTACTATGTGTGGTTTGTAGTATGTTGGATGACTTGAGGTAGGCTAAATGGCTAATATTAGTTTTTTTATTATATATAAGATAGGTTTATAATAAATTAGTGTATGAGATGTACACTACAAAGTACAAATTTCATTTAAAACGCCTCGACCGCCTCAAAAGCGCCTCGGAAGGCGCCTCGTCGACTCATCGCCCCAATTGGCTATAACCGCCTCGCATCGCCTCGTCGCCGTGACAACTATGGCGACAAGGTACCACTAAGAAAACAAGGCAAAACCTGGAAGGCCGACCCCACCAAAGCACCTAGAAGCCTTGACAGTATAGTTTCTTCTTCTATCCTTTCCATTTTTCCCTCTTTCTCACCATGTTGCTTGAGTTTTGATGAGTTTTTTTTTTGTATTCGCTGCATCATGGGAAGGATCTCAGAATTGATTTCATCTCTGTCAATGAAATCCAAAGTTTTGTTCCACCATGAGTCAGTTCTCTATTTCCTCAATTCATAATGTTATCATTACTATTTGTTTACTTCTCTTACTGCAGTCAAAAGGAACTTTCTTTCCTTTTCCTGTTCTGCCTTATGATGATAGGCATAGGGAATAAGAGCAATGAGGTTTTTCTCCCTGCATGGCCTGTCTTGATTCTTGCTTGGTGTATGACTGTACAATGAGGACTAACCCTTACGTTTTATTCTAGTTGTTGGGTGTGAACTACAGCCAGTCATAGATGTATAGTTTTTCAGGCACAAAATATACTACTTTCCATATACTTCATCTTTCATTTTTTAAGCAACCTAGAATGAAAGACCTAGAATTGAAGACCATAGGTCTTATCATTAAAAAATTCAAAGTTCTAGAAATGAACGTCTTATACAACTGAAGATGTATGCATGACTTTGCATCATGAGGTAGCTATAACTGCAAATTGAAATTTATTTGCATGTGCCAAAGCTGTGAGGCACATTGTTTAACTTTAAACTTAAGGAAGTGTGTACATACAAACATGCATACATTATATATATATATATATATATATATATATATATAGACACACACACATATATATAACCTGCCCCAACATAAACCAATTTCATGAACCAATACTGGCCGCCATGTAAAATCGATTAGTGCTCAGACTTCCTTAACACATAATCCCATCTTAAAGCCCAGCATAACTGTTATTGGTGTGCCAATACCATAGAGAGTTGCAAGTTAGTCCCTACTGCCAGGTGCCACCAATAATTATTGTATATAATCATCAAGGATTGTTCTTTTCTCTATGTAAAGCAAATTATCAATAATACTGATTCATAGAAGTAAATTCCGTCTTTATTATGGGACTATTGGTGAAGAGCAATGTTCAAAAAGCAATTCACATACCTTAAGGTTTCCCATGAGGTCATTATTGTTAAACAGCAATGTTCTCTGTACAGCTTGGATTGATGGGTTTGGGTAATAGATGTTGTTTAAGGATATCTATTCTTCATTCATTCTCTGATTGATTTAGATATAAGTGCTGTTGTTTTCTATCTATTTTGATCATACATAATTAGTGATCCATATTCTTATACTCTCCCCTTATTAATGTTTTTCTCTATTATTATTTGTGTGATGGATAGGAATATTATTGAACTAGCTCATTTGGTACAATGATATTTATGTTAGACTAAGTTTTGGATACAGGTAGAACAGACTGGTGTGAACAATTTCAAATGCAATTATTGTAGTCTTCATTCCAGTGGTAGTGTTACTTGAGAAGGCTCATTGCCTTGCATTTCTAGACACAAGTTCAAATCTGTCCTGAAGTCCGTGAACATGTTCAAGCTTAAGCTAGTGTGGAATTAAAAGATTGAGTGAATCTAAGACGAAGAAGGCTGAGACTTTAGGAAGTGAAATTGGTTCCACAACTTCCCATGGTAAGAGTATAAAACAGACTATAATATGGTTACTAAGAACGATAAGAAGTCATCAGACAAGAGAATAGAAGAACTTTTTGTTAAGAATGACATTTCTTTCAATGTTGTCCAAATAGAATTTTTTACTGAGAGGTGCACGTGACTATGGCTCTGTGGTTCCTAGTTACTCTACTCTTATTACCTGCATGATTCCTGAAGCAAAGGCAAGAGTCATGGAATATATGAACTACATAAAGTAATTATGGTAGAAGAATAAATCTCCCTAGCTACAATTCCAGCAATAACTACTTCTCCAAAAAGAATTTCCAAGTACTATTATTACAATATAACATAGTAATATTGATACCAACTAAAATTAAATATGAGAAAATATTAAAATCAACCAACTCCATTGCCAACAAGCGCCAATAGGAATACATTTTATGTTTAGTCCTCATTGTGTCCCCCAGATCTGCTTTGGGTTAGCATATCATTTTTGCCATACATAGTAATGTATTTTCCTCAACCATTTTCAGTAAAACATTAATACACATTACACACATATTGATTAATTATATTTTTGCACACTGCAGATCCACTCCTATGATTCTCGCCGAGCCCTTAAAAAGTTTTACCGTACTTAATTGGACCAAACATGCATAAAAAGAAATGAGCAGAAAATTGTCAGCCCTTTAAGATGCAAGATGAATAATAAAAAATCAAAACAAAGGTAAACAATTAAAAAGATCACAAAGCCAACCTATATCAACACATGCTAAAGAAAATTGGATTAATATGCATAGAGAGGTAAACAGACATGAGGAAGAACCAAATGTATGGACCACTCACCCGTGACATTCTTGCTATCAAATAATACATTCACAGACTGTTGAAGATCCAACCACCTAGGAATGATCTTGGAATGCTCTGCGCTGTTCAGATGTGCATTGCCCAAAGAAATATTAGCCTGTAACACCTTACCTAATAAAACAGTTTGAGGATGCTCCATCACCTAAAATAAGTATCAAATTCAAATAGGTAAATAAGTTCTAGCCATAAAAAGATCTATAGAAGCACAGTCCTATCAAAATTCATCAGAAAACAATAAATCAACCACTCCATAATCCATATTAGGATGAAAAAGCAATGTGAACTATGTTTGTAATCATCTAAAATGTCTATAATGCAAGCTTGTTTAATTCACCCAAAAAAAAGTTATGTTTACAATTACATAAGAGTAAAGAATGTGCATTATTGTGTCCACCATGACATCACACCTATTATGGCATAGCCTTGTGGCCTTGTCGCCTTGTGACAGCACATCTATGAGTTTAAGTATTCAAATCACATTGTTTTCTCTAAACTGACACATACTGGTATTACAGGGTCTCAATATGATAAGATTTACAGAAAAATGGGTATCGATCAATATAGAGTTGTGTCAGCCTGATATGGTGATACAATATATGAATGATACATACAGACACAAACAATATTTATCTAGGGGATTAAAAGTATTTCAAGCATTGGTGTGTATTGCATTATATTGAGCAACAGTGCATTACATTGAGCAATAGCGCATTGCTATATATTGTAATAGCACATTGAGAGACAACTCAAGAGTAACTTCCCTTTGCAGCAGAGCCCGAAAGAAGGTAACCCCAGGAACATTGGGAATCACAGATTGGATAAAGAAAGTTATAAAAATATTATCAGATAGCCACTTCTTCAAGCAGACAGCAGCAGTCGTCTACTTTGCAATTGTACCAAGATAATGCCTGGTGAAACCATTAGAAACAACCGAAAGACAAACAAAGAAGACCACAATACATAATTGCTCTCATCTGGTTGAAAGAGCTAGAAGGAAATGTGGGGAACTCTGTGAGAATTATGGTTCAGCCCTTCAGTAGCTGCAAAGATGAAAGTACTCCCATCGGACATAGTTACAGGTTGAAGGAGGATGAAGATCTACGAAAGAGGTTTGAGGGGATCGTAGGATTGAGACAGGAGAAGAGGGAATCGGGCCAGGATTGGAGGGGATGTAGTACTTACTTAAGGGAGTAGGGATGGTAGCTAGAATATGAACTTTTCTTCTCTAAAATGCCACACCCTAAAGGAACCCACGACTTCCGGCTGATTGCTTCCTTCGACTCTCAATTTTATTCATAAAACAAAATCTGCTTGTTAAATTGTAGAGTACCTTATTTATAGCCTTTTAAAGGAAATCACACCAGGACTCTAACTTGCAGGACAATTCAAATTAAACCTCCTAATTGACTAAAGACTTTTAACTCCCAGAAGGAACCTTCATATCTCACCCCAGAGAATCAAATTTGAATTCTTAGAGTAGATACGGAATCCTTGACAAATACCCTAACTAGGAATCTATACTAACTTGACAAATACTCAAATTAAAAAAAATATATAAATAAATAGATATAGGGTCCCAGAAACTTACTCGACCCAACTAAACTGTAATTTGGACTCAGCTGAAAACTGTAAAATTACCAAAACACCCCTAGGCTTGGACGAAATAGTTTGGGTTACTACTTGCTAGTAGGGTCGCAAGGTACTAGTAAACCCCCCGGGCTCTCTTTGGGTGGTCCTAGATCTGGTTCTCATGACAATATCAAAACCCTAACATGAAATTGACTCTTTGAGAAGGGTCTCTCAGTGATGTAACACAAGGACTGGATTGACCTTCAGGATCTCTCTTTACTATGGGATGGTCTGGGTATGGTGTTTGGATTGTGGAAAATTATGGGTCTTCCTATGGGATGGTTTTGGAGAGAAATTTGGCTAAGTTTAGGACCTTTAGGTTAACAAAACCTTGGATGGGCTGAAGAATTGTGCATCTTGGTTATGCGAAGGTTAGGGAAGTAACAAATTAAGATGGGCAGGTGGACTGAAATAATTAGGGTTTTAACAAACCCTAATGAGTTGAAACTTTGGAGGGAAAACAACTTGTGGGATGGGATGCAGAAGGGGGATAGGGAAGCTTGCGGCTAGGTAGGTGAGGTTCTTGGAAGTCTTTCCAGAATCTTGATCGTGCCTATTTCTTTCTTTATTCCTTTTTTTCTGGGAGTTGCTCCCATAAGTGATAAGCTTCGAGAAAGTCGTTTGAGGTGGCACGGCCACGTTCAACGAAGACCTATAAATGCCCCTGTACGGAGAAGTTATATAATCCATATTGAAGGAACTAGAAGAGCTAGGGGTAAACCTAAGATAACCTTAGGAGAAGTGGTGAGAAAGGATATGTATAGCTTAGGCCTTGTATCTAGCATGGCCTCGAACAGAACTAATTGAAGGGCAAGAATCCATGTAGCCAACCCCATTTAGTTGGGACAAGGCTTATTGTTGTTGTTCCTTTTTTTTGGTCTTTTCTAATTTTCTTTCTTTATTTATTTCTATCATTCGTTCTTTCTTTCTTCTTAATTTTCTTTTCTTTATTTTCTTTTCTTTCCCTTTTTTCTTTCTTCTCTAATGCCAGCACAAGATCAAGAAAAGGCAAGAATAAGGGGGAATTGAGAGGGGCTGAAGAGGGCATCGCAGGGTTTGGGAGGGGTGGGGGAGGGTTCTTGGGGATGCCGCAGGGTAAGCGGAGAGGTTGTAAGGGTCTGCGATAGAAGGCGAACAGGTGGGGGAGTCTTGTGATGGAAGGGAGAAGGGTGGGGATCCTTGCATGTCCCCCCCCGGGGGGGGGGGCTGGGATGCACTTACTGGTTTAGGAGGCTGCTGGTGCGCTTGAGTTGGAGAAAGTGAATACCAGGAACAATGCTGGAAATTCAGGAAACTATTCAGCCCAGGTTATGGGTAGCTTTGCACGACTCCAAGCCTTCAATTTTTATTAATCTTCAATAATGTTCTTTACAAGGGGGCCGGGGGACTATATATAACCTTACATTAAAGAAATTAGAATTGGACTCAATCTTGAAAACCTAATTGGATTCAACTACTTGTAACCACACCAACCAAAAAAAAATCCACAAAACACTTGTAAACACTAACTAATTGCCAACTAACTAGAACCACAAAATAACAAAATAAAATGCTAATTATCTAGACAAAATCTTGCAAATAGATTCCAACTACAGCTTCCAATTATCTTAACCATGAAATGAACAATTAAAGAAAATATGATAGCTCTAGACTCCTTATGAGACAGGGAATCTAGCTATCCTTAGGACACCCAAGGGGGCATGAAAATTGACAAAATACCCCCATTGGGCATTTGGCCAGCCTGGTTACCACAAGCTCAGGGGGCCGTTTTGGATGCAAACTTAGGGCCTTCTTGGGCCTACTGCCCCTGGTTACATCACTCAGATCATTATTTTAATAGATTCAAAACCCAATAAGTAAGGGGAAGAACCATGGTAGTCTAGGTAAGCTTTTAAGCAAGTAAAACAAGAGAGGAGGGTCGGAAGAGAAGAAGTTGAGAAGCTGATATGTGAAACTAGAGGTGGGGGGGAAGAGAGAGAGAGTGGTGGGGGTGGTGGCAAGGTGTAGGTTTCGGGCAAGAATCTTGAGAATGGTTCCTACTCCTAAACCACGATGAAAGAGACTTTGGAAAATAATAACTTGCATCTTAAGAGAGCCCCAGCCACGTTCTATCTACAATAAGAGAAGGGAAGTAATTATAGGCCGACCACCAAAACACTACTAAATTATACAGGTCGACCACCAAAACACTACGAAATTATAAATATATCCAGTATACCCTAAACTTCACTTACAACATTATACTTTAAAACTTGGAGGGGGGAAAACTGAGTTAGTGAGAGAGAAAACCAAAAAGATCTCTCTTTGTTGGATGCAAAGGGGGGAGGATTGTGAACTACGAGTCTTTTGGGGAAACCGCAAACAAATACAAAATATGGGGTATCAAAAGTTATCTAAGTCAAGGACTCTAGTACTTATAACCTATAAAACAACACATCCTCTGACGACATTGAACTTGAGGCCAAAGCTTGATGAAGAAATTATAGCAAAAGAATAAGGTACTGCATAACTTCATAAACAAGTTTCCCAATGAACCAATCCAAAGAGAAAAATGGAACACCAAGAAAAAACTAAAACTGAAAAAACTCCCGAAAATTTGATGATTGATATCACTCACAGAATCAGCACCCTTGGACGGTGGGCGGAACTTGGTTGGAGAAACAAGAAGGTCCTTAATAAAAAAAATTGAGTAATTAGATTGCTTCCCAGAAATTTGCAAACTCTCCTGCTGAATGTCACATATAAGAGTGCAAAGCCGAGCCTCATTCTCCCATAAAAGCTTTAAAATGTCTTTCACCTGTGGTACAAAAAGGCATGATCTTATTTCATTATAGAGGTAAAGATCAGCACTAAAAAGATTAGGATCAATTTAACTAAGAACAAACTAGAAAAAGTGCAGCAAGCAAATTATTATTGTTCCTTGTAAAAGATTAATAAGAATCATACATCTGATGGTAAGAAGATTCCAGAAGAAAAGTTCTTCTGCTTAAAGAACTCGGCAGGTAAATCATTAGCATCTTCCACCTCACCAGTTACAGATCTCTGTTTCCCTCCAGTATTAAATGTATGGCTCATCTTGTGCCCTCTCAATGTATTCCTTCTAATATCATTGTCTGTCATTCTCTACAAAATTAATCGAAAATAACATCATAAGAACCAAAAGAATTTGAAACGATAAGAATATAAGAAACATAAGCCAATTTAACCACTAAGAATATCAATGAACACAACTTATAAGGTGTACACAAGAACAAAACACAGTCCAAGTATGTGAACAAAAACAAACAAAACTATTATCAGGCAATGCCAAATGAATTTAGAACAAGACAAAACACAAAACAGATTAAATATCATAAGCTTCCAAATCATAGCTTCCAAACTCATAGACAAATGCTTATTCTCAATGATTTCACGGGGGTTGTGGGCCAGTTATAGTTGTTTCAGTCATTTTCCTCCAGGCACTGACACCTGTAGCTGGACGGGCACCATTGCTGACACCTAGGAAACATCTTGACACCTTGATTTGTTTTTTCCCTCCTCTAGCAGCTGATACTGCGGCAACAACTTTGATTTCTATTCTTCAGGAGTATTTCTGTCAGAACTTTATTGTATCACCACTTAAGACTTACTCCCTTCTATACAGATAGCCCAAATCCTTTCTTGAGTACCAAATGACTGTCTTTGCATTATTCTGTTACCCATGTTTTTTAACGAAAATCAAATTCTACTCAAGTGGAGCACCTTTTTTTTTCAATCCAATTTTCCTGCTCTTCAGCATCCACTTGTTCTGAGTTAACACAAAAATGACCTGATGTGCTCCATTGCAAGTCAGACGTTCTTTTGTGCATGCAGAACCAACAAACACAAGAAATATTCTGGAAGAACATAACATCACACAATAGTTGTCAACACGTCCAAAGCACCTGGTTCAAAGCCTAGAGGATGCCTAGATCTCAAATGCAATTTAGGTGTTCTGGTGCTAATTCAGAATAAAGGATACCAGATACATACTGGAAGAATTTATACCAAGCAGTAGTTGTTAAGGCATCACCTACGCATCGAGGCAATTTGTCTAAGACAGGGAGCACAAAAGGCAAATGCTTTGGAGATCAAGGCATTCTCTAGGCATGCCTTCACAGTATATCACTTAATTTCTACAATGACAACCACTAACAAGACCAGTTGTTCACTCTCACTGGGCCAAACAAAATTGGGTAAGACACATCATTTATGGCAGTTCAGAGCAAGCAGTTTCATTGCGCTATTGAACCAAGGATAAACATCCACATATGGTCCCAATTTAGAGTTTCCCCATCCGCGTGAATAAAATTTTGTATTGTGTTACCAAATATTCAAGTCACAACAAAATTCGCAATACTGCAACAAATTTAGTTCATACAGCAGAAATTTACATCCCCAAACCACATTAAAGCATATCATTCACTTCCAAGCCCATTAAACCTTGTACAGCCTTATCTTAAATTTTCAAGGCTTCCAAAAAGCAACATGTTGCGAGCTAGCCAATGGCAATTCCCATCTAAAAATTTTATCATGTAATAGAAACCCAACATATCCTACTACCTCCAGCTCCTACTATAAGAAAGGAATTAATTGAAGTCCACCTGAAAACATGCAAACTTAATCTAGATGATTGAATTTTGAATGAACTACATCAAGGTCCACTAATTGCTCTTCCATCATAACAGACATCTATAATTATGACCAACAAATTAAGCTCTGACGTTCCATATGCCACAAAACATAGAAAAGAGACACAAATGATAGACAAAGACCACAATCAAGGAAATAAAAAGCTCTATGCATCTACTGGTACCATGTAACAAACCAGGGAGACCATTAATGCTAGTAAGCTTTGGATGTTCTCAGAAAAGGGCGTACCCAGTGCCGAAGCTCCCACACTGTGGGGTCTGGGGAAGGGACTTTCTAGGCAGGCCTTACCCCTGCTTTTTTTGCAGAGAGGCTGATTCGAACCCGCGACCTCCAGCGCACAATGGAGAGACTCCACCATTGCGCCAGGCCCGCCCTTCTCAGAACAAACAAAAATCGGTAATCATCAAATTTTGAAGAAAGCAAGGACATCAAATGATTCATGCACAAGACCTAGTTGGATATCAACGTGCATACGGAATTCTACTAGTTAAAACAACCAACCACAAGAAGGTCAACTGATTTAGAGAATGCCACCAATGGCCCATACCGTTTGAATCCATCCAGAAGTAGGAGAAGTGAGTGTAGGATTGTTGGCCTGACAGTTCTGACATTTTTTAGGCTTCTGTTTGATGAAATTGCTCAAAACAGACATTGCCTCATTATGCTGAAGAGAAGTCCATTTGTGTCCTTGCCAATGCTTCAAGTTGTGATTATTTGCCTCAGGAGATGTCTCATGGGGCTCGATATTGTCGAGATCCAATCTTTTAGCATTAACAATGTCACCCTTCATTATCAGCTCCAGTCGAGTAGCAAAAATGTTGACCTAGAAAAGCAAATCAAACATTGCAATAAAAATAATCAGAATATAGAGTCATGGTATAATTTTGTAGAATAAATATTAAAGAAATATAGTCAGGTTAGGAAGGGTACAAAAAGGTTACCGCTTTACTTGTTATCTTAAAATGATGACAAAATACACAAGCCCTTCTGAGAATGTCAAGAAGAGTTTTGAATAGTAAGGGATTGTAGACCGGTACTAAAAGGTCAATATGACCACAGTGACCGGGACAATGAAATGAACGCTGGCCACATGACCTACAACTGCATAAAAACAAAGTTTCCACCACAATTCGACATCGATTATTTAAAATATTAAAAAAAAATCACTAAAAGATGACGACCGAACCAACTGAAATGCAATAAAACAAATTTCCACATAACAAAATGATCAATTTGTTTAGCAGACAGAGAAAGAAAACAAAGCCCCAGTTGCTATTGCAATTAACACTTTTATCCAAAATAATCAGGACAGTGCACAAAAGAGGCTCAGTACTGACAACTGTACGATGTTTTCCACCTCAATAAACCACTTCTTATTTATGGCAAAGGAACTTGTATTTATTATCTAGAAGGGAAGTATGGAACATACAGCTACGAGAGTAAATCCACATAGAAAATTTTACAAATGCCAAAAAAGAACAATAACAATAACAATAACGTTAACAAAAGTATACTCAAGCAAACAAGCCTCCTTCATCAGTATCACCACATGGGTGAAAATTCTTACCTTTTTTATTATTTCAAAAAGGTCTAGTCGCCTTAAGGTTCCCTCAGTTGGATATGTTACAATTGCTTACTAAGAAAGCTCAAGCTGTTACCAAGGACACATACCTAATTATATCCACACTTCCTCACAAAGTTGCCCATGCAACATACAGGTACAGGTCTACATGTGACACCAATACATGGCAACAAGCGAAAAAGACACAAGGATCAATACCAAACTGCCTGATAAACACTAGGGATCAAACACCTAACTTCGTAGCTGACACCATTTATACCACTGATCCAAAAGCCTGGGCTGCTAGGAAGGAAACACCACAATGTATGTCAACAGGACAAACAAGTAGCTCCCCAGGGTAGGCAAAATGCCAAAATTTGGTTGCCAATCGCAACTATCTAGGCCACCATGAGCCATAGGGGGATATTCCCATTATTTCCTCAACAGTTTTTGTTCTTCAAATATGAGTGAGTTTCTACAGCAGCTCTCAGTACCCAATTCCAACACACAGAATATTGGACTGAGCTGATAATTAGCCCATGGTCAGACGATACATGGACACGTCCACAAAATTTACTTGGCAGTTGACAATGCCATGTGACAGGAAGGAATGACACCTCCGTCAGAGTATAGTTGTCAAGTATCACCAAGGCATCTAGGCACCCTTCATTGGAAGGGCAGGGGGGCATTGTTGGCATTGCTTTAGTTTTTTTAACCCCCCCCCCCGGTTTTTCCAATGCCTTGGATCACCTAACTCTTAGAAACTGTGTGTCAGAGGTGCATAGCAACCTCCAACGCATTATGTATCATATTTCACTCAAACAGCATGGAATCTTCCAGCACCCCATAGTTGAAGTTAGAATCAGATTAAGCATCAGAACGCAGAATCAGACAGGTTCTGGGTTCTAAAATCTAGGGTTTGAGTACAAAGAGAATATCCTGGGACAACTCTGCAAAAGGGAAACCCAATGTGATAAAAGGGAATCTCTGTTAGAGGGATAACGAAAGACAAATTACCAACGACAACATCTGAGTTATCCTCTCTAATAGTAATATGAGCCCCGAAACCCAAAGTGGTGAAAGGGAGTCTCTGTTAGAGGGATAAAGAAAGGCAAATTATCAACGCCAACATCTGAGCTACCCTCTAACAGTAATATGACCCCCGAAAGTAATTGTGTATCGTATCTCACTCAAACAGCATGGAATCTTTCACCACTCCATAGTTGAAGTTAGAATCAGATTAAGCATCAGAGTGCAGAATCAGACAGGTTCTGGGTTTTGAAATCTAAGGCTTGAGTACAAGGAAAAGATCCAGGGACAACTCTGCGAAAGGGAAAACCAATGTGACGAAAGGGAATCTCTATAAGAGGGATAAAGAAAGGAAAATTATCAATGCCCCTCTAACTTCCTCCCTCCTTCCTCAAAACAATATTTTGGAACTCCAAAAGTGGAGCTATTGCCACTGGTGAAAGTGGGCAACTCCGGCAGACAAGAGGACTGGATTCTGGCTGGAGTATTCCCTCTGCTGCACAGGTAAGAGGATCAGAATTCATGAGGTGAAAAGGTAAGGTGGTGCACTCAACCAAGGTTTGGGATAGACAGTCGCAGAGGGAGAAGGCAAAGTGAAGCATGGGGCTGGGTGGGTGCCACAACCAGCCAAGGGGGTGAATCATTGCAGCAGGTGGTAGGACGGGGATTCCAAAAGCTGACGAATCCGCTGGCTGAGTTCGGAAGTACACAACTGAAATCCACTGCAATTACTGGGTCTCTCTGTGGTAAATATTTCCTTGTTGCTTTGCATTTGCTTTGTTAAGAAATGTAATGAGAAAGTCATCATAAAAGAAGTTGAAAGAAATCGTGAGGATCAAACTGGGAAATTACTGACAGTTTTTATATTCCAAATATTCCCCAATACGGGTAAATGCACCTACAGAATACATTGGCTTCTATTCTCTGAGATACACCACGGAAACAAATCCATTCTACAGCCTCTGATAGAAGCCCATAGACAACAAAAAGAACAAGTTATCTCCTACATCAATTCACTACTCAATTTTGAGACCAAAACGAGGAAGGGAGGGCTACTAATGAAGAATGATAGTTCCAACATCACAGATTCTGGACGCAGGCAGAAACTCTTAGAATGGGTCATGGCACCCCTTGTGAAGGAACAAAAAAAAATCCAAGTAAAACTTTATTCTGAGATTGAAAGAGTTGTGAATCAAAAGAAGAGATCTGTTGAAAGAAACGCTTGTAGTAGAATGGCTTGTTGATCCATGATCTCAAGCCCTTTATTTATAATAAAGTGGAAAGTAGACTATTACAAGGAATAGAAGTTTACATGAATGCAAACTCTAATTTAACTCCTATACAAACTCTTATTAGACTCCTAATAGAATCCAACACTCCCCCTCAAGTTGAGGCATGGATATCACACATGTCCAACTTGACCAAAAAAGTATAAAACATCTGTCCAGGTAAACATCTGCAATTTGATCTTCAAACTTATAGATTACGTCTGCCTTATAGACTTCCATTTGATTTGTCCTCATATTTACTGCAACTTTATGTCTCCAAGGAAGAACGCCCAAGTAAAAAAGTAGAATCTTCAAATGTTGAGAAGACTAAATTTCTGCACAAATCTGAGGGAAAATATATTTTTGGGGTAACAATAGCTAGGGTAAAACAGCCAAAGTGAAAGTTTTGATTTGTAGCAATGTTAGATCTTTAAAGGGAAAGTTTGCCAAGGGACAATCTCCAAAGGTAGGGGAAAATTTGTCAAGATAAGTGACAATCTCCAAAGGTAATAGAGATCAAGTTCTGCAAAGGTCAAACGACAAGCCTTTTGCAAGGTTAGATCTCCGAAGGGAAGATGTCAAGTTAAGGGGCAAATCTCCAGGGTTAACAGAGATCAAGTTCTGAACAGTCAGAAAGATAGCTCTATAGCAATGTTAGATCTCCAAAGTGGAAGATTGCGAAGGTAAGGGACAAACTTTCAAAGGTAACAAAGATCAAATTCTACATAAGGAAGTCTACATGAAAGGCTTTGAATTGTAGATATCTTCAATCTCCCCCTCGCGTGTAGCGTTACACGTGGGAAGATAATAACAAAGGAAATTCCAATGAGGAAACTTGGAAAGGAAGAAATTGTAATGGTAAGATAAAAGTATCAGGAAAACAAATCTAGAGAAAATGACAAAATTTGAAAGGGGGTTGACCGAGCCTACGGTGCCACTGATGAAGGTTTGATATTACCGAATGGACCGGATTAGAAGATGTAGTCAAAGCAAAAGTAGATCCTCCAATCGGCTCGAGCAAATAAAGTCCATTTACCACGACCAATCTCCTTCCCCGGGACCAGATCCTGAAGTATGGTAGGAGTTGGTAGGAGTATTAGAGGAAGCAGTGGTCGAGGCTGTACCGGCAGTAGAAGACTGCATAATACGTCGCAGAGTAGCGAACTCCTCCTGCGAAAAACCAACGTCTGCAGAGGGTGTGGTGGAAACTGTCTCAGAAAGATTAGCCTTTTGTTTTCCCTGTCTTTGTGCTCGTTTTTGCTCAAAATCAGCAGGCTTCCCATGCAGTTTCCAACAATTTTCCTTGGTATGATATGGTTTGTGACAGTGCTCACACTTCACAATCTCCTTAGCCGGATCAGATTTAGTGCGAACAGACTTTAAAGCTGATTTCTCCATAATAGGAGTATAAAGCATGACTAATCGACGACTTTCCTCACACTGAACAAGAGCATAAGACTGTTCTAATGTAGGAAAGGGAGAATGACTTAAGACTTGCACTCTGATCTGATCGTACTCCACGTTCAAACCTGCCAAGAAGTCATATACTCGAATCTTATCAATGTACTTCTTATATGTCGCCACATCATCTGGATTAGTGGGGGTGATAATCCCCATAATGATCCAACTCTTGCAAAAGAGATCGCAACTCAGCATAATAATGGGCCACAGTTAGTTCCTTTTGGGTAGTCTCATGAAGCTTCTTTCGTAGCTCATAAACCTGTGCACCATTCCCCAATTGTCCATATGTTTCAATAGTAGCCTTCCAGATTTGGGCTGCAGTATTAAGTAATAGGTAACCCCGGGCAATATTTGGATGCATGGAATTCAAAAGGAATGACATAATAAGAGAATCATTTGATATCCATTTATCCTGTAAAACACCTGCGGTAGTGGGTTTGATAGTGATGCCCGTAATGTATCTAACTAGTCCTCTTCCAGCGAATAGTCGGTAAGCAGATCGAGACCAGATCAAATAATTTGTACCGTCAAATCTTACCGAAAGAGAATGAAGAGTGGGAAAATATTCGGATCCAGTGGGAGCAGTAGTACCATCGATAGTGGTCATGTTGAAAAAAGTGTGTGCAATTCTTAAGTCTTCACCTTTTGAAAAAAAACTAAAACGTCGCAGAATGCAATAGCCAAACAATGTAAGACAAAAAAAAATTTCCCTTTTTTTTTTTTTTTTAACAGAATAGCAGATTATAAGAAACAATATGGTTTGGCCAAATATGCAATGGTCTAGTTTGGTCTAAATTCAGAGAGAACCAAAATATGGTCTAAAGTTGGAGAGAACCAAAATATGGTTCGACCAAGATTTATTGTTTACCTGGTTCAATCTGATTCGTTTTCTCTTCTTCTTCTTGAAGTCCCAAAAGCTGGAGAGACGGCAAGCAAGCAGCGAAAGCGATGGTGGTGTTTCTTCTCTTTCTTCTCTTCTTCTTTCCTTTTCTTCCTGGTCTTCCCTAATCGAACCCATTGTAGTGCAGTGGGTACTGAAGAACAGAGAAAAAAAAAAAGATGGGTTGCGAGGGTTTGCGATGGGCGCAGATGCAGCGGTGATGGTATGCCAGAAAAAAACGATGGGTGAAAAAAAATTCAGGGAATTTCGATGGCATCTGGCTCGATAAGAGATGCAGCGTTGATGGTATAAGCAGGGTTCCTCTTCTCTTCTTCTTTCCCTCCTTTTTCTTGTTCTTGCAGTGGCGGATTTCTGTCCAAAACTGAAGAATCGATAGGTGCAGAAAATTTCTGAATTTGAATATCTGCGAGTTGCAGAAAAAAAGAGGAATTTGAATGTCTGCGATAGTTGCAGAAAAATCCTGCGATGGTTGTAGAAAAAGTTCTGCAATTGTTGCAAGAAGAAAGAGCTCTACGATGGTATTACAGTTGCAGAAAATTCTGCAACTGCGATGGGTTTTACGGTAGCAGAAGAAAGAGAAAATCTGCAAAAAAATCTGCGATGGGTTTTGCAGAAGGAAAAAATTCTTCAATCGAACTTAGGCTCTGATGCCATGTTGAAAGAAACGATTGTAGTAGAATGGCTTATTGATCCATGATCTCAAGCCCTTTATTTATAATAAAGTGGAAAGTAGACTATTACAAGGAATAGAAGTTTACATGAATGCAAACTCTAATTTAACTCCTAACAAACTCTTATTAGACTCCTAATAGAATCCAACAAGATCACAAGAAGAAGATTTGCGAAGGATACAATATCTGAAAAGGTACAACTTTTCTCATTAAAGATTAAGAGGAGTTGCTTGACCCCCCAGTCCTACACCACTGAAAACCTCACTTTATCTTCACACACCAATTCATCTTAACAGCAGTGTCCCATACTTCTCTACCTTCAAAATGTATTGGTTCAGGAGCAACAACAAACTTTTAGATGGGTGGTTGATTTTTCCAAAGGTGGACATCAATGCACATCATGACTGCTTCTTAAGAACACCGTTTTGTTACTGGAGGTCCATGTACAGAAGTCATATACCAAAAACAGGACAGCTGCAGTGTAGCACTACAACTCAATCCCAGGATAGCAAGACCACAGCCTCAGATGAGTGCCACTTGGTTTCTACTTGTTCCCATTCCAACAATGAAACAGCACCTATTTTACATCAACTTGCTTAGCCAATTTCTTTGCTAGTCCCATAACAACTACAGCTTCTCTATTTAGGTATTTCTCTGCTTAAGTACTAGGATTAGTTGATGGAATTCTAATTCTTCAAAACAACAGCCTTATGCTTTCTCAACAATTTGACAGGATTGAGGGTAATTCCAGTCACTATCATATACCCTAGAAGCTAAAACAGATATACTCCCAATGAAGATCCATGCATAAACTCAAGGCCAACAAGATGCTGGTGACAGTCCAATGGTTTGAGATTCCCACTATTACTCTCTCCGATGTCTGTTATTTCCACCTTAGAAATAAAACTGGCTTTTTTTCTTAATTTCCAAGTTTACCCCTTCCTCTAACTGGGATGTTCCTCTTGTGTTTCCCAAAATTACAATTCAACCACTATTGTTAATGGGATTGAGTTTATTACTGGGGTCACCAATAAGTATTAGACTTGAGTATCATTTTCTCTACAAGCCATGGACTCTTCTGTGTTCAGGTTAGACTTCAGTTCCCTAGTGGAAAGCTTGCCAGATTGTTCAGATAGTACAAGATGCTGCCAAGACCTCCATAATATCTCCTCTCTTATTTTTGAGATTCTCAGATGAGATGTCATAAGATTTATATCTTGGATATCCAGATGATATATCAGTGATATCTCGGTAATATCTCGATGTGTGCGCAAGTTTATGTTTCCCACCCAAATCTAGCTTTGATTTCACCAAAAAAGTGCAGCAACTAAGGGGGATTTCAGTTCAAACTGGTTTTTTGGGAAGATGAATTGGCCTCCCAAACTGAGATCTCAGTTGTCCCTTGGTTTGTGGTGGAGATGATAACAAAGATATATATATATATATATCTCAGTATTCACTTGAGGATTGTGTAGTCATCTAATTCTTCATTTCATCGTATTGAAATGGTGCTCATTGAGAAGTCTTTGAGTCCTCTTAATTCATTATCAACTTTCACGTGGTTAGAAAAACAAAAAGGCATCATTCATCATGATGGAAACTTATGCACCTACAGCCTTTTCACATGCACCATGAGCCAATGGTGGATGCTTCCTTTCAATTGATCGCGAACTCACCAAGAACTCAGTAGTATCTTGCTTTTTAGGGATTCAATGACAAGATGGCTTACAACTTCTTATCTTGAATATCTTGGCATCTCAACAAGACCTCAGTACATGTAGCAGTTTTATTTTAGTCCAAAACCTGGCTTCAACTTCAACCAGCAAAAGAAAAAAAAAGAACTAATTCAGTGGGATCCCAGTCCAACTTTAGAACCACTAATTTGGGCTCCAAAACCAAGTCCTTACTCAAATAAGTGTTCATGGACATCGAGTTGCTTATTCCTTGTCTACCACTCTGCATCATATCATAAAAAAGTAGATAAGGCACACAAAACAGACCAATAACAAACCATCAGGCATATATAGGCTTGCAAAGGGATAACATGCTTGAATACCTCATTAAAGGACACAATGAATAAGAGGAGGAACAAGTGAATAAGCAGTACAGTAATTCCTAGGCCCATTCAACCACCTACCATCACTCAAACTCTATCTATCAGCACCTGATGCCTGTCCTGCAATCAAACACAACCATTTGGGAAACAGGCATGGGTATATTGAAGGCCAAAAGACTTTCTAAACTAACACAATTACTTCCTAAGATATGAGAAACTAAAATTAGAACTATCTAAACTCTTAATAACAAGAAACAAAATGTCCTGGAGTCTACATACACCGACACTATCAATTCCCACCTATGATTACTGTCAGATTCCTATAAATGAGAAAAACAGAAACCGGGTGTCCGACACAGCTCTCTGGACATCTAAGGCCACCAAGACATGAGATTCCTTGACATTAAGCAAACCAAAGAGTTCACAACCTCAGAATTATTTTCTGGAAATAGAATATCATTCTAACCCATAGCTTCAGCTTTGTTCTCCTCACCAACAATGTCTTGGCCACTTGTGGATCGTTTCATTAGCATTTCCCCTTCCTTGAATAGCTATATTCTACCCTTCTTTGACATTATTTTCCACAAACTGAAAAAAATCAGGAACCAACCATTTCCCAAACAAAAATATTAATAACCACTAGTTCTGCTAGATTAAACTTAGTAAGTTGGCCTATAACTTCACAGATTAAATGGGCATGCACCCACCTAGATTTTTGCTGTAAAAATGTGGGATCAGTCGATGATTTGACCAGCAGCAACCGGCCAATTTAGCAGCAGTAAGAGCTCCCCCTTATGAGGTTTACGTAGACAAGCAATGGATGGAAGAAACTCCGTTTTCTGTATCCTCACACTAAATACTTCTTCAATTACGTTATGCTCTGTAGTCTGTTTAGAGAAAGGGGGAGAAACTCACTAGCTACCCTAACTTACACTCTTACTCAGACAAGTAAATGTTTTAATGGCAACACTATTCAAATTCACCAATACATGGAAATCAAACATGTTGGTACCACAGGAAAAAGCCCATGTATCCTTGGCCACAAATAAGAACTTTCAAGCCAGAAATAAGAACTTCCAAGCCAAAACTAAGAATTTTCAAAGACAATAATATGCAGTACACAACAGTTCGCAATGACTTACGGCGTCCTTTCATCCAATGGGCCTAATGCTGGATCATACAGTCCATCAGGCATAGGTCTCTCCACACCATCAAGCAGAATAGGATTTGTAATCTTCTTAACACTGAGATTTCTAACTTCCTCATCGGTATAAAAGCTGAAATGAACTCCCTCCACAGACTCAGTAGCTCCCTGTGACAAAACAATAATTAGAACAATTCAAAGAAAACCTACCATATGAGTCAAAAATCAGAGCTAATAGAAGTGTGACAATCTTTATGCCAATCCAGAAAAGTGTATGACCAGAGGAGAGTTCAAACAAACATCGAAAGAAATGTTAAGTTCAACAAGTGCCCTATTTATATTCCATGTCTAGTGACAGTAAAAGTTTAAAATTATTCCTTTACTAAGTTACATTTATCTCCTGGAGTTAGGCAGTAACCAAGAAGCAATGACATGTGCAAATGAAATATAGAAGACAAAAGAGGAGAAAAACAGACCTCTGCAGAGTGAGCCATCTCTTTTCCCTTTTCGAATATTTAAGTTGCAACTCTCAGAATCTGTCCTACGGATTCCACCAGGGTACACACAAAGAGCACAGGGTTTCTGTACCTATTTTTCATCATCAATAAAAATTAGAAATCCATGATCTCAAACAGAATTCAACCAAATACGAAATTCTCCTACCAAAGGGAAGTAGCAGATGCTCAAGCAACTAATTTTAATTTAGACATTTAAAGCAAGAAACCAAGCTGGAAAAGTCTCTACTTTCTCTATAGTCGAGACACACCAAAGCATGAGAAGTTACACAAAATACCACGAAGGTGCATTATGAGAATTTTTATATTACAATGAAATTATATTTATATCCTTATTTCCATCGGTATAAGTCATAAAGCAGGAAAAATCTCTGTTTTCCATAATCTGCACGCACAGAAGAATGAAAAACATAAAAACAAAATACTAGAGGGTCCAACATCAGGAATTCCTATATTCGAACGAAATACCTTACTTTCTGGAACAAGGGTGGCCAGAGAAAGATACTTCAGCAGGCAAAGTAACCGAAATTGCTGTCGCAATCACCGCAGGCAGAGCTGAGGTTAAGGGTTTTGACGTGAGGAATGAGAATGGATAGTGTGAGACAGTTGGGGCAGCCTAGCAGGGCAAGTGGGCGGTGGGCGGTGGGGTTGGAGGAGGAGGAGGAAGAAAGGGCAGAAGAAGAAGAAGAGGTGGAGGCTACTACTTTCTACCGTCGGGGCAGCCTAGCAGGGCAAGTGGGCGGTGGGCGGTGGGGTTGGAGGAGGAGGAGGAAGAAAGGGCAGAAGAAGAAGAAGAGGTGGAGGCTACTACTTTCTACCGTCGGAGCAGCAGCAGAAGAGGGGGAGGCTACCGGTCTGCAACTCGTAGCAAGAAATATGAGCTCTGGGGCTTCCGCCTGCAAATAAACCCTCGTTTAACCCTTCTAAAGCTCGCAAGGCGTACCGAACCTAGATGTCTATTTCTTTTGGAAATTTGAGCGCCACCCTTGAGCTACCTTTAAAATTTGGGAAAATTTGAGAAACGCCCAGAATATATAGCGAAAGTCACATAGACCCAATTATCCAAAAAAAAAATCACACACGCCAAAATTATACCATCTTAAAATGTCTCTTAAATTACCATAATGGTGCATTTTGTTTAGTAATTGCATCAAGTCATGATTGTATATTTTCAAAGTTTATAGATTACCCTCATCATCGACGTGTGACTTTACAATATTGTCCTTTACCACATGCCTTTTTTTTTTTTTTTTTTTTGATCATAGCAAATGAAATTATTACTTATAGTGGTTCGTCGCCCTCTAATCTTGCCTGGCCTCCCCTTCGCCGGTGTTGGGTTTGTCGTTGCTCCATTGTTGTCAATCTATCGTTTTGTCGTGCTTGCCGTTTGTTGCTCATTCAACACCATTTCCGTTCCTTGGTGGTGTTGCCTTCGTTGCCTTCTTGTTGCCCCTAACATGCTTTCTCTCTTGCCTTCTCCTTGTTGTCCCGTTTTCCTCTATCTCATCCCCAAACCCATCCGTCGTTCTGTTTGTTGTCCCCCCTGTGGTGTTGTTTTGATATGCAATCATTTCCATCTGCTCATCTTCTCGCCCCTTCCGCCTCATCTGTTTTGTTCCCCTTTCTTTCCCATCTTTCCGTTTGTTGTTGTTGTTTTGTTTTTGTACCCTTTTCTCTCTTTCCAAATATAACATTGTATTATTTCCCTGTTTCTTCTTTGTCTGCTCGTGTTGCCTCTCCCTGGTGGTTGCTTGTCTGTTCTCTTATCCATCGCTCCCCCCCCCCCTTTTGGTCCATTCCTGGGCTGCCAACCGTCTCCCTTGTTGCCCTTCCGGTTCGTTCCCCTTTGGTACCTCTTCGGTGCCCCGCTTCCGCGCCGCTTTTTTTGGGTGTGCGTTCCGTCTCCCCCGGTCTCTTTTGCCTTGGGTTTTTGTTTCCTGCTTGCCCCCCTGCGCTCGCCTTGGCCCGTTGTCCCATCCGGCCGAGTTTCGTTTCTGTTTTCGTTTGTTGTTGTGAGTCTCCCGTTCTCAACATTTCCCATTCCCCGGTCTGGCCGTTTTCTTTGGTGTGTTGGTATCTCCGTGGCCTCCTGGTCCCGGCTGTCTTACCTTTCCACCTTTCTCACCATTTGTTCTTTGTGGTGTCCATCTTTTCCATGTCCACGATCCGCTTTTTCTCTCTTGGATCATCACTGTTTTGGGTATTTTGCTTTCGGTTGCTGCCCGTGTTGGGTTCATTGTTAATCGCCATCCCCGCTGAGGTTGTGTCCTCGTTTCCTCCCGCCTCCTACTCTTGGTTGCACTTTTTCCCGGGATTGGTTCTGTCTCTCTTATTAGGTTTCCCGCCGTTTCGCACTTGGTCCGTTTTAACTCTTGGATCGGGTCGCTGTGTCGGGGTGCGGCTTTGGCTTCCTCCCCGGGGTGTTCGCTTCCGTGCAATCTTGCCTGCTTCCCGTTGGGCTGTTCTTAACCTTTCCTCTCCCTTGCAGTTGGTTCCCGGTATCGTCTTTTTTAGTTCGATTTTACATTTGTTTTGATTCCCCGTGCCCCCACATTTCTCTAAAGCCCACTTTTTCAAATTTTTCTTGTCCCGTGATTCGAGAAGTCCGCACATTTAATGCGATGTCCTCCTTCTCCGCTCTCGAGCGTATCATCTGCTGTGGAGTTTCGTCATTCTTGCATTTGTCCCCTTGAGGTTCAGGTCCTATCTCTTGGGTCCGGGGTTTCCTGCGGGAGGGTGGCTGGGGCCCCCTGCTCAATCCTCTAGTTCCGGAAATTAGGTGGGCGCCTTGCTTTATTGATATGTGGGGACTCCTATCCACTGGTTGCCCGTCTGGTCAAATCCCGCGGGGTGGCGTACCGCCCTCCCCTTCATGGCTTTAGCTTCAGTTTCAAAGCAACAAACCCTCTTGCCCTTGGTTCTTTCATGTGGTTTTCTGTGCCGAATATTTCCGTTTGTCTCGGGGACAAGGCTCCTTGGGGGTTATTTTTCGGGGTTTAATAGACGTGATGTGATTCTTATCTGAACTTACAAATGTGTGACACGTGTTGAAGTCAAGATCTAATAGCTGGGATTAAAAAAGATAAATAAATAATTTCATTTGGGTCCTAAAAAAAACTAACAATGTTTTTTAAATTTCTTTTCAAAATTTTAAAACTTGAAAAGACCAAAATACCCTTAGATTGTTTAATATATATAATATGACTAAAATATTCCCAATACCCTATTGTTATCAACTATATGGACAGGTTTCACCTTCACTCATTTTCTTCCTTCACCATGTCAAAACCATTATTGGACATCACCCCGCAAAAGAAATAAGAAAAAAAACCCACCATACTTACCCAGTAGCTTTAGGATTCCAGTATTTTTACTAATGATTCTAAAATATAAATTGTTAATTTATATTTGATGGTTAATTACGAAGCAACATGTTCTTATAACCATGGCAACTCATGAATTTTTTAATTCTTGACGGATTATTTCCTATAAGATGTACAATATATAATTCAACAATTCACTGAAACCCAATTAATTGGGAGGGAAGAGAATCTAATTTGATCCAGTTCGTGTACATGTACGGCTATAGCCAAGTCATTGCCTCTTTGATTAAAAGACTGATCGATCAAAATCTCCTCTCTGAATTATCTCCACTAATTAACCGAGTCTTCAGAAAGAGTTGGCTTGAAGTTATTGTATTCCAATCTTAAAAGAACTAGGCAAAAGCTTTCTAAGATGTATCTTGCGTATCAAGGAGCCCTAATTTGTGAGAAGTGGGAGAAATTAATCCAATTCAAAGATCAGAGAGGGATCCCAAAGCTAATGGGTAAGTATGGTGGTTCCTGTAGGGTGGTTTTCGATGATATTCTGGTAGCATGAAGGAAGAAGTTCCTTCACCCACCTATACGATTGATAATGACAAGATATCGGGGGTATTTTAGTCATATCATATGTGTTAAATAACCTAGAGGGTATTTTAGTCCCTCTAGCTTTCACATTTGAAAATTTTTAACAGTAAGAGACGGCATTAGTTGCATTGGGTTGCAAACGTAATTTATACACTAAGGGGATCCAACATTAGTTTATACTCTACTAAAAGGACTCACGTGTAAAAAAACTCTGTTGATGAAGATCAAAACCTCAGTGTAAATTACAAGCAAAGGAATCTAGCATTAAGATTGCCCAATAGAGGAAGCAGGGGTAGGTGTTTAGATACATAAAAATATTCTTGAGTTTTAGCTACTAGCTTGGCTAGCACATCTGCTGCAAAGTAGTCTTCTCTGTCTATATGAATGAACGTAACATCTACAAATGACATGGCTACATGATGCAGTATGTCTCTAAGTAGTGGAGAAATCTTATAGGATGGAGTTTGGGATGGTCAGTTTAGAATATCAATAATGGTTTTGTTGCTTGGACATTGTTTCACATCTGGGAGGACTGGATAAAAATCCATCAAAATCCACAACTATTAGAGGCAAGTGGTCAAGGATAATATTGTAAAGTCACACATCATTAAGTGTAATTTAGGAATTATGAAATTATCTAACCATGACTTAACGGAATTGATAACATAATGTACCATTATGCCAATTTAAGAGATGTTTTGGGGAGTCTAAACCAACTTGATATAATTTTGGAGTGTTTGTGATTTTTTTTTGGAATAGACTAACAGGGTCTCTGTGATTTTCACTATATATTTTGAGGTATCTCTAAACTTTTCCCAATTTTGAAAGGTAACTCAAGAATGATGCTAAAATTTCCAAAAAAATATATGTATTTTTTTGGCAAAGGTGGAACCCCCATAACTCATCTTTCTCGCTACAAGTTGCAAACTAGTAGCCTCCCTCTCTTTAGCTGCTCCTATAGTAGAAAGTAGTAGCCTCCACCTCGTCTTCTTCTTTGTTTTTCTTCTTCTTTGCCCCTTCTACCCCCTGCCCTTTCTTCCTTTTCCTCCAACCCCACCGCCCACTCGCCCTACTAGACTACCACAACTATCTCCCACAAGAGTCCAATTCATGGTTTCCTCTCAGAGTTTTCTAGGTGAAACTTGAAACCACAGTCATATGTTTGTGCATCATTAGCAATAATAGTTTGAGTTCCATCACTTCATTGTAATTTTCTCTTCTTCAGTTTGGTGGTTTGGGGTCTTAAGTGTGATTAGGAATTAGGTGCAATGCCTCCTATGGTAAGTAATAAGCTTTGGTAGTTAGATATTGGTTCATTTTCTTCTTTCTTTGTGTAAGAGGGAATTTTTAAAAGTAAGCACTTGTTCAAGCTATAATATTATTTACATGAATGCGTGGGACAAACCCGAATTCTTTCTTACAGTATTTATCTATTTTTGAGCTTTATTGTGATTATTTTCGATTTGGTCCATCAATTGGTAGTCAATTTGCTGCTTTTTGAAAATAGCAAAGGGGTACTTGATTGTAAACTTGTGCTCTGAAGGAGTATTCCGCTTGGACCCTCAAAATCTTAAAATGCCTCTTCAACAAACCAAATGTTTGTTCAATGACATTTTGCGCAGAAGAATGTCTCAACTTAAACAGTTCTTTCAAATTTTTTGGCGATTCATGATAATCCCTCCATTCTTTCAAATGGTATCAAGTAAATCGATATGATCTTAAGAAGCCCCTTCGATTAGGAAAACCAGCATTAGAATAAAGAATTTCCCTTTAGGTAGTGTTAGTTGACCTACTCCTTCTCTATGTAGGGCATCTTCCAAAACTCTTGGGTATGAAGTTGAACCTTCCCAACTAACTAGGATATAGGTGAACTTGTGATTGTGATAGCACGCATCTAAGATATTTTGAGTAATATTTCCCTTCCTATCCCAATACCTTTTTTGCTCGTCCACCACTATCATTGCGGGGACAAGTGATCCATCTATGACACCAATGCAATCCTTGAAGAAAGTAAAATATTTAGCTATGTTCTCCCTCATGCATAGAGGCTTCCATAGTTTTAGATACAATTTTATTATTGCATCCAAAATGGAGTTGAAGTGTCGACTCACGGTCTCACCGGAATGAATAAAATGATTAGCAAGGTCATGATTCAAATGGTTAAGGTCAAGTACTATAAAAAACATCACTATTTGCTCATCTAAATTGAGGAACCTATTATCAAACATGAGACCTCTATCCCTCACCAATTGACACAAGCTGAAGAATGCCTTTATACTAAACCTAATTTGCTGTCGGCAAGTACTATTAGATACCCAAATAATTCTATGTGTCTCTAATTGGCCATGAAGAGTCTCGCCCTGGTATGGAGCTCCATGTAGAAATAATGTCTTAATTTTTGGGGAAAATTACATGATTAGCCACTTTTAGGTTTTCTTTTACAAAAATAACCACTCATTGACTCAATGTTTCACTTGACAAAACTGGTTAAAACTAAGTTTGGGTTTACAAAACTAGCCAAAATAGTAAGTTCATTCTTTTGACATTTTTAACCCCTAAAATTAACCACATTAAAAAGGGAAAATCACTATTTTGTTCAAAAGGAAAAAATCACTAATTTTTCATTCCCTTTGGACATTTTTACCCCTATATTGTTATGATTAATTTTAGGGGTAAAAATGTCCAAATGGATGAAAAATAACTATTTTGGCTAGTTTTTTAAATCCAAACTCAGTTTTAGCTAGTTTTGTTAAGTGAAACTTTGAGTGGTTACTTTTGTAAATGAAAACTTAAAACTAGCTAATCAAGTAATTTTCCCTCATTTTTTCCACTGCTAAGGCGACACTCATAATGACAAATATCACGGCTTTCTTTGCCTCTGTCTCCTAAGGTGTTCGTCATCCATGTTAATAAAGATCTACAATTAATTTCAGTAAATTATAATTATGAAGTATTTATATTAAAACACGTTTCAAAGTTGTAATCAAAATAGTGATAGCAATAGATCAAAGGAAAATATTTCGTTGCAACCATAGTTATTACACCTAACACAAGAGATCAAAGGAAAAATTTCACTACTACCATGGTAGATTACATAGTTTAAATGCAATGATTTTGTTACAATCCTAATAGGGGCTCACTTCTCACATTTGCATTTTGTATTGGTAAACCTTAGATACATTAATATTGAACGATCGTTAACATTAGACGTTGACATCCTGTAAATGCACACCATGTTAGTGCTCATATATCCATTAGAACAAAGCCATCTCTTAAATCTATACATGTAGCAATCATCAACCCACCTGGAACTTCCCTGACTAAAAAAAATGATATAAGAACTGCTAAAAAAACATTTTTTTGGTCATGGGTTTCTATGCTTTGACTTTATCCTATTGGGTGAAGTATATCATTTGACATTAGTTACATCCTTATCTTGAACTTAATTTTAAAAAGTCTATATTAGATGCTATGTAATAATTCAGGAACCAATCCATGTTGAAACATCATCAGAACAGTAAGACAATCACGATACTTCTCAACATTCAAGTGTGCATGATAATTTTTTTTTATCTATAATCAAAATCCATGGCTCAAAAGGTTCTTTATCATCACCTTATGTCTATTTGGTGCTATTGGCCAACACTAGTTGCCACAAACTCTTCTCAAAACTATGTGTTGGGGTAATTGTATTACAAATTCTACAAAAGACAATACTGAAATTGTAATACAATAGAAAGATGAAGATCCTTAGCCAATCCGGAGAGTTTGATGTTGCAATCAAACGAACCACCGATTAATGAGGTTGAGTCACACCTTGAGTGTTGTCTTTAAGGTAACTGATGCATTCTACTACAAAGGGTTATTCGCACCACCACCTCTAAGATAAAACAACATCCAACTAGAAGATGAGGTAGTTCTCTAGTCTCTTCAAGGAGCCAAAAGCTACAACACAACACTTAAACCAACTCAAAGAAAGAAATTAACTTTGTAACACAAATAATGTAAGTGTGAGGAAGTTGAAATGAGAATTGAAGGTCAATAGTTAGTATTTGAGTAAATTACACCCTACAAGTAAGCCCACCTCATCACCATGATCATGACCTTTGAGACACATGATCAATGTCATCAAGAACCTCATAAACAAGGTCATGAAGGGCCTTTCTTTACTCATGGGTCCCACACACTAATAAAACAATTAAAATAAAAGAAATACAAAAATTAATTTTGAAACTTAATATAGATTTTAATAAAAAAAACATAACAATATGAAACCAGAGCTCTTCTTTTTTTTCCTCCAAGTCTAAAAATATGTAAAAGAACAGATATGGTGGAGTGCATACAAAATTATGACAAAAAATATAGTTGCCTGTGAAGTTGAAAGCTACATAATCATAGTTGGACCTGGAAAATGCAGCCTTGGCTGTTTGAGTTATCCAAATTTCTACAAGAAAACATCTTTTTAAAAGGTAAAAGATTGTATGTATTAATAAGTGAAAATAAAAAAGGATTACAATGGTACTATTAACGCTACATAACTACAAAATCTAAAAAGTTATTCTAACATAACAACCAACCTATTTTCCAATATACACCCCAACTCAATGAAAAGTGGGATTGGCTACATTATCCGTGATTACTATGGCAACCCAGTAACAGCAGTCTTGGATCCCTTATCCTTCCCATCTGCTGAAATTGGAGAAGCTTTGGCAATTCGTAATGGAATACTCCACGCGATCGGTGAAGGTTATGACCACCTGAGCGTGGAAAGCAATTGCAATTCAGTAATTCAATACTTACCAGATCATGAGAGGCCCATCCCTTCTAATCTTCTAGTGTTGATCTTTGATGTTAGAAGGCTAGGAAATTCGTTTTTAACTGTTTCCTTTACTTTCATTTCAAGAGGCATCAATTGTGTAGTAGATGCTTTTGCTCGGAGTGCCACGTCTATCTCGTGTATGACGATTTGGCCTTGCTCCTCTCCTTGGATTCAGGAATTATGTTTCCTTGTTTCCTCGGCCCCTTCACGGCTCCCCTTTTGATTGAATGAATTACTCACATAGTCACATACCAAAAAAAAAAAACCCATTTTCCAATACATAACAAAATCTAATTGTAGTTACCAACCAGTTTGCTATTTTTCATAAAAATGGTTTCAATAATGATATTCTTTTAGGCTCTTTTTTATATCAATTCTCATTCTCTATTATGAGATTTTTTTTTATATTTTAAATTGTTTGGTATTTATTATTATTTTTATTTTTATTTAAAATAATAGAAAAACCTCCAAAATCCATAAGGGCCTGTTTGGTTACATGAGTCTGGAGATTTCAAATATCCAGAGATTTCAAATCTATAGACTTCAAATCTATGGAGTTATAATTTATAAAATTAAGTGTTTGGTTGTGGAATGAAATCTGTGAATTCATCCTAAAAATTTATTTGATCGCCATGATTTTTGTGAATGTACAATTGTATAGCTTTTGAAATCTCGGATTTCACCCCTTACCCATAAATCTCGATTCCCTTTTACCTAAACGTGATCGGTTTCTGAATCTAGAGTTTTTACCCCGGGTTATTCTCACATTCATGAATCCAGAGATTTGAAATCTCTAGATTCATGTAACCAAACAGGCCCTAATGGAATTTTTGTCCATTAAGTACTATAAGTAAGAATTCATTCTCCTCATTTTTGCGGGGGTATACTTAGAAATTTTAAAATTAAGATGGGGGTACAATAGTAAATACACACTAATTTATAAAAACCCCTTTCAAACTCTCTCAAACCCTAACTCAAGCTCTCATTTCCTGCAAAAATTCTTCTCAACTCCGAACGGCAGCTTCTCAAGCCTCCTTGTCGGCTTCTCACTCTGGTTCGCAACGCTACTTCTCTCCCTTATTTTAACGACAACAACGAGAAAGGAAGAGACATTATTCAGTAAGGGTGTCAATACGGTACCAAAACCATTTAACCATACCGTTTAAAATCGCACCATACGGTATTGATTCAAATTCGGTACCGTATATACCGAAACCGTTTTTTGGAATTTGGTATAGTACGGTTTTGGTTTTAGACGGTATACCGTCAGTACATACCGTATACCGTACCGAATTACCAAATACCAAACCATACCGAATACCTTTTTCGTACCGTGTTCATACTGTATTTAAGGTTAGTTTTGTAATTTTAGTTTGAGATTTACTTTCACTAATCACCTTTCACTGTTGAATGTAGATTATTGTAATTATATCACAATAGGATTTCTGGGTTTCCTGTTTTATGATTTATTGTTTTTAGACCAAGTTTGGTTTTGTCCTTTTTATTGATTATTGATGTTATTATTTTGGTCTTGTACAGGTTCTCATACCCATTGTCGATTTTTTTGTCGACATTTCAGATGGAGTTCCGAGCAAGTGAACTTGAGTAGATCGCCGACATCGGAGGCGGAGGCTGAGACAGACAGAGGAGCCCGTGACTATTGCCAGAGAGGTAGAGCCGTAGAGATAGATGACGAAGAAAGGGAGAAGAAGAGCACAAGCGGGTAGGGATTTCTCAATGGTGAAGTTGGCATACAAAAATTGGGATCTTGATTTGCTGAAAATCCTTTTCTTCTTCGAGACTACAAGCAGCAGCGGTTCTTGATCCACCTCAGGTTTCCTTGAATTCGAAAGGGAGGGCATGAACCAGTAATCAATTTTTCAGCGACTAGGCCAGTCATCTCTTATTTTGCAATTTCATTTTCACGTAAGTTTCTCAGTTCACCCTCTGTCGAATTCGATGAATTTTGCCAAAATGTTTTACTGTAATCCCATGCTCTCTACAATGCTTGTTAGATCTTACCCCTAGTACTTCAGATGCAACTCATAGGAAAACCTTGCTACCTATTGTAGTTGTATGCACAATTTCTAATGAATGCACTTTATTTTCTCACTAAAAGAAAGAAAGCTGATCTCACCCTATTGGGATTATAAAGGGATTGGTTTTTTGTTGGTCTTTCGAAACCAAAATAAGTTCCCAGAAAAAGGGAAAAAGGAATTTTGTAAAATATTTGAATTTATAAAATTGGAGATGCAGGGGATCGAACCCTGTACCTCTCGCATGCAAAGCGAGCGCTCTACCATTTGAGCTACATCCCCAATTGATGATTTTATTGTGTATCATTTTATTATTCAACAAGATGGACGGTAAAGGTGTCAATCACTACAATGCTACTCAACAAGATAGTTAAAGGTGTCAATCGGTACAGTACCAACTTTGAATACCAAAAACCTGAACCGTACTGTACCAAATTTAAACTGTACAGTACAATTTCGGTATTTACAAAAACGATCCGATACGGTTTCAGTACAAAATCAGTATGGAAAAACAATTTAAACACGGTTTCTAGTACGGTATAAAGTCGGTACGGAAAAACGGTTTGGACGGAGAGGATCATGGGACAAACTTAAAAATTAAAATTAGAGCAAATTGCACTGGCACCCCAAAATGGAGGCCTTAAAGCACTGACACCCCATTTTATGTTTAAAAAACACTGACACCCTAATTCAATAAACACACTAGTCCATTCTTGTAGTGAAACTGTTAACCCATTGTTAATTTTTTTGTAATTCCAAAAATGACCTTACTAAAATTTGAAAAAAAAAGAAAAGAAAAAAAAAAAAAAAAAAAAAGAAAAGAAAAGAAAGAAAGAAAAGTGAAACGGTTGAACTCCCAATCGTCCATAAAGTTAGTTTTTTTTTTTTTTGGTTAAATGAGAATAGATTTCTTGAATAATAAGTCAAGGGTAAGATAGTCTTTGCAAAAATATGATTAACCAAGTAATAACTCTACTAACAGAATTGGACCTATGTGTTTTTTAAACATAAAGTGGGGTGTCAGTGCTTTAAGGCCTCCATTTTGAGGTGCCAATGCAATTTGGTCTTAAAATTATGAACAAAGGTGCAAAAGGAAACAGGTTGCGGCATTAGATAAGGGTGCATGTACAGCAACAGCAACCATCTGACAAGGCAAAGTAATTAACTAAAATCTACTTTATCCTAGTTGAGTAGATATGAGTCGTCAAGGACAAAATTAATAATCAAGAAATAAGCCATAAATATTAAATTTAAGACACTTGTGAAATAGCTAAAGCAAGGACATAAGTGTACATACATGCTTCCTTTGCTTGCTCTTGCAGTGCCCCTTGTGTATTACAGAAAGCTCAAGAATAACGCAAGGAATGAGAGCTGCAATTACTTCTTCAGGCCTAATATGACATTACCACTTTAAACACCATAATGCTGCCGGTGAAGTTTTTTTTTTTTTGTCAAAAGTTCAAACTTCATTCATAAACTTGAAAGAAAACACAGACACAGACACCAAACAAAAAGTAAAAAACAATAGCTAAGGGATGGGTCGAGCCCAATAAACCCTCAGAAAACTGGTTGTGACAACCACAACCAGGAAAACATAATGGGCATGATAAACATATCCACCACCACCACCGCCTGCGGTGAAGATCACTCAGAGTCAGTACATATATGATTAATCATAGAGCACCTAGTTAGGGGAAGACATCACAATTATAACCCGTCAAAGGCTTCCACCATAAAAGAATTCCATAAATGGAAAACCATCAAACTCATTCATAAGTTACATGCTCATTTGAGACGCATCTACCTTTTGAAACAATGGCTATTCAAGTAATCATAAAATACATTCCATAAATGAAAAGAAGTCAACAATCAGCTTCAGCCCTAATACAATTCCAAGAATCAGAAGGTGGTTTTCAAAGATTATGAAAGTCAAATGTAGTGATGGTCCAACTCAATATTTGGGACTGCCAACGGATTTTGGGGTGTCTAAAGTCGATATCTTCCACTCAATCAGCGAAAAACTAGCAACAAAATGTGAGGGGTGGGCAAGTAGGCTGTTGAACCATGCCGGTAGAGAGGTGATGCTGAAATCAGTGGCTTTACAGAATTCAAACTACATTCTTGCTCACTTCAAGATACCAAAAACGATCCATCAACAAATAAGATCAAAAGTGCTAAGTTTTTTGGGGAGGTAAGGACGGGAAAGCACCCATTCATTGGCTATCCTGGAACGGTTGGTGAAGCACAAGAGTAAAGGTGGCCTAGGCATTAAGGAACCACTATTACATAACAAAGCAATGTTATGTAAAGTGGCTTGAAATATACTCGAATCCGAGGCTGATTGGGCAAAATTTTTAAAACAAATCTACTATCCAAAGAGTACATTCCTTGACGCAAAGAAGGGGCTAATCCATCTTGGGCTTGGAGAAGTATATTGGAAGGTAGAGAGGTGCTGAAAAAAGGGCTGATATGGAAGATTGGAGATGGCAAGAACATTAAAGTGTGGGAAGATCCATGGATTTTTGGGATTCACCACTTCAAGGTTTCCTCAAGCAGAAAAGCGAGTGTCCTCTATATTGGGTTGCGAGATATCATTGATGAAGAGTCAAGAGAATGGAAAGAAGGGCTAATTCAACAATGGTTCTCTCCCACCGAGGCAGCAGCGATTTTGAAGATGAAACTATCCCTCTTCCCTACAGCGAGATTCATTAATCTGGGAGGCAGCAGGATGGGACATTCTCCGTTAAGGCGGCATATAGATTACAAGAACAAGAGTTAGAATTAGAAGGAGCAGCAGCACCCTCTTCGTCTAGCCTCAAAAATGGAAAAACCTTGATGAATCTATTTGGCAAGAAATATGGACTCGTGATACTCTACCAAAGGTGAAAAACTTTATGTGGAGAGCAGCAAATGAAGGACTCGCAACAGCCCAAGGTCTCCAAGAAAGAGGTATGCAACTAGATACTTTATGTGGGGCATGTGGAGAGGGAGAAGAATCAATTGATCATGTTTTATTCCACTGTCACTTAGCTCGTCAAGTATGGTATGGTTGCCCTCTAACATGGCGCATTGAGGAGGAAGGAGGATCATCCATGGAGCATTGGATCAAAGCATGGAAGAGATTTGAAGTCTGGGTAGCGGGAGGCTAGGAAACTAAAAGTCTTAGTGCTTTCATGGTGTGGCATGTCCGGAAGGCAAGAAATGCAAGGGTGGCTGGAGGTCAATCATGGTCGCGAGCAAGTTATTCAACAAGCTTTAAGTGCCCATGGAGAATTTTGGACACATAAGAACAAAACCATTTTCAGCAGAGAAGATGGTATTGCTACAGCTGCAGTCGGGTTCAAAGGCTTCCTATGCATCCACTTTCTATAGTGCTCAATACGGATGCTTCTTGGAGACCAAAAGAAGGCGTAGGTGGTCTAGGAATCCTAATTAGGAGAAATGATGGGCAGCCATGTCTAGCAGTCTCCTCTCCTCGGAAATTTGGGTCTCCCTTAGAAGGAGAAGCTTTGGCTATGCGAGCTGGATTATTGGAAGCATTGGGAGATGGTCATGATTATGTGGAAGTTCATTCAGACTGCAAGGAGCTACTCAAGTTCGTTGTGAATGGATCTACTCCCCCCCCATATATTCTCCCTGTTGTCCAAGATATACAGTATATAGCTTCCAAATTTTTGCAATTCAGTGCAAGACACATTCCTAGGAAATCCAATGTAATTGCGGATCTCCTATCCAGGAAGGCATTTAACCTTACAAACCGGGTTGAATGGCCTATTTCCAGTCAGTGGTTATTAGAGCTCTGCTCGGCCACTCTTCAGGTTTCTGAATAAAGTACTATTTACCAAAAAAAAAAGTAATCATAAAATACATTTCAAGAAAGATGGTCTCATCATACAGCACAGTTGAACAGTCAGACACTTCAACTGTAACTGATAAATGGCAACTAGAAATCACTTTAATGGAAAACTTTTCATTCCAAGAATTCAAAAAGTAAGAATCCCTAGCTATCAACTAGCAGTCTTCATGTTTCAAGCATACAATAGCTTTCATACTCTAGATAGCACAAGATTAACAAGAGAAAAAGAAACTGACTCAATTGAAAAATAAAATAAAATAAATAAAGAGAGTAGCACAGGAAAGGCCGAAAGGGCAGCTCGCTGGCTGCTGACTGCGATACCTCAAGACTCAGACTATGAGGAACAGAGCAAGAGAGTAGCTCAGGAAAGATTGCAGGTACTGCTCAGTTTACTCGTATGATTCATAAAACAAAGAAAACAACTCAAATCAGGGTACTGCTAATAAATTGAGGAAAAAAGAGACTAATTCTATACCCACTTACCCTGTTAGTCAGTTACCCAGGTGTTCGTCTCGATCTCTCTATTCTCTGATCAAAGATGAGAGATTTCTGCTCTATCTTGCTGGTAGAGTAAGACGAAGACGATTTTCTGCTCTATCTTCACTGATTCAGGATGAGAGTGAGACGAAGACGATGAGAGAATCAGAGATTGAGAGATGAGTGAAGTCGAGGTCGAGCGGATTGGGAAGCAAATAGGGCAAACTAAACTGGAGGAACAAATTACAATTTAACCATGAATTTCGGTACGAGAATCAGTACAAACGGTACGTATCGCCGGTACACAAATTCGGTATGGTTCCGGTCTGTACCGACAATATGTACAGCTGAAACCGTACGGTACTTCAAAATTCGATACGGTATCCGTACCTTACCAAATTTTGAACGATCCAGTATTTGGCAGCACAGTTCGATTATACAATTCCGGTACACAGTTAACACCCTTAAATGGATCCCCACAACACTTCCACTGCCACAAAAGCTTCCGATAAACGCACTACTAGATAAGAGGCAGTGATCCGCTCATCTATAACAGTTTTTTCATATAGTGTTCTAAAACACTTTTAGAAGTGCTTAATTAAAACTTTTGGCGTTCTTAAGATTCAAATCTTCCAACATTGTGAAAGTTATGCACTTGGATTTGGTTCTACCTTTTCAAGTCTCCGCAGCCGCCATGCTCTGCATTCCTTAAAACTGTAATTCTCAGGACACGAGCATTTCATTGAAGAACAACCATTGAATTATAGTCTCCTTTTCTTGGTAGAAACAAACTCTACTGCATAGAGCGCGATCAACTCCAAACCACAAAGCAGTCTCAAATTCTCAAGTCTCTCTAATCTAGAGGAAAGGATAAGAAAGAGAAATTCCAAACTAGACCTGCCAACCAAACTCAAAGAGTGCTAGAAAACCATGTAAACACGTCCAACTAATTGTTGAAGCAGTCTCAACTTAACGATGTTTGAATCTCCCATATCAACTCATCCTTCCAGACCTTAATGCCTGGTAAGCGATGCCCAATGCCCACAATAGCTAATTGATTGCTGAGTCTGGCATCCAGAAAGTTACAGTGCTAGAAGTAAATGACCTACATATATGTGCTAGGCCTAAACTCAGAAATTGTAGCCACAACTTCCTTAACTAGCAACCAAACAGAGCCTCCATGCAGCATAGGAAGAACAGTGAAAATCAAAGGAAATAAAACCAAATAAAGACATACAATACAGCCTTTAGGCCAATCAAACTATAAGTGTTAGCGTCTCCAAAACATGAGGATAACAATCAGTTGTTTCCAGTAAGAGAATCAAAAACAAAAGATAAGCAGTCAGTTGTTTCCAGTAACTTCCTTGCAGGATATCAATCAATATGAGAAAATATCGATCATTGAAGAACGGCCTCTGGAACTTGATCAACAGGTCAACCTCGAAAGCGACATCAAATACCACAACCTTTAATCAACGGGGGCTGCATGAACACAGATCATATGGATCAATCAGCAAATTGTTCTTCACTTTCAAGATTAAACATTATTTTAACAAAAATACTTGAACAAATTACTATTTCACAACATAAAGCTCTGATGCATGCTATGCTCTAATGTGACCTTGAATACCCCTGTTATGGATCTCTACATGCATGCTAAATCAGATTCTAGTACAAACCTTTTGACTTCTCTGGATAGAAAAGGCTTTGTGCAATGAGTTAATTTATGATTCAGAAGGAATTACATATAATATATATTAAAAAAATCAGAGAATAAATAATTTGGAGCTACCTGATTGAATGAGATCTTAATGGACTCCGACCATTCCCAATTGGACTTGCTGACCTGTGATCTGATTGATAGGCTCTCTCCTTCTGAGGACCCTGATCACTTTCTTTTGGGATTAGGGATCTTCTATAGTCCTTCCCATTGTGAGGTGAAGGCGACCTGTGCTCTGATTTATAGCTTCTCACCATCGGAGGACCTCGACCATTAGCTTCTGGGGTTGGGGACCTACAGTCTTTCCCATGGGAAGGTGTGGGTGACCTGTGATCTGATTTATAGCCTCTCTCCTTGGGAGGAACCCGACCATACTCTTCTGGGGTTAGGGACCTACAGTCTTTCCCATGGCGAGGTGAGGGTGACCTGTGATCTGATTTATAGCCTCTCTTCTTGGGAGGACCCCGGCCATTCTCTTCTGGGGTTAGGGACCTCTTACAGTCTCTCCCATAGCGAGGTGATGGTGATCTGTGATCTGATTTATAGCCTCTCTCCTTTGGAGGACCCCGACCACTCTCTTCTGGGGTTAGGGACTTCCTACAGTCTCTACCATAGCGAGGAGATGGTGATCTGTGATCTGATTTATGGCCTCTCTCCTTGGGAAGACCACGAACATTCTCTTTTGGGGTTAGGGACCTCCTATAGTCCTTCCCATTGCGAGGTGACGGAGACCTTGATATAGATCTTGATCTCGTTCTGGATCTGGATCTCGACCTTGATCTCAGCCGTGATGGTGAGTAACCATCATCCTTCACATGACGGACCATGCCTCTGTTTTTACCAGTATTAATGAGATTCAGTGCTAAAATTCATGAATATAAAGTAGGAATAATAAATATCAAACACAAATTATTAGTAACTACACTATAAAAGCACAGAAACCTAATCCAAAGCCATTATAAAACAAATTTTAAATCGATATATAAACTACAACTAACTCCATATCCAATATGATAAAAGAGCCCAAATTATGCCAAAACTCAAAAAACAGAATCACAAGGCACTCTTGAATAAGTAAAGCATGTTATTTAAGTTCATTTGCTGCCAATCATGAGAAGGTTTCACTTAACATTTTGGTTCAGAATCCAAGTACTGGAGACATAACCTTTACCTGCATATCATATTTTTCAGATATCTGACAAACAATATGAAACTTTCGAACTGTTTAAGCTCTACCACAAAGTGAGGTGGTTCATCAGCAGCTGATAACTTCCAGCTCTCTTTGCCACATCTCTCTAAACCAAATTATCTTTTTCTTGATGAAAGGAGGGGCACCCCCAACAGAAGATACCTCTATCTCTAGCAGTATGAACTTCCAATGGCTCCCATTCTCTGGAGATCAAGGTCTCTCCTTTTTGCAGTTATAGGCTCTACATTCTTTCTTAACTGGATAGTATAGAAAACCAAGACATCAAATTTTAAAACGTGCATAATGTAAGAAAATAAAAACTTTTTTGTGCTTGTAATCTTTCTCACAAACCATGGCTTTGACAGTTCAGTTTAGTAGGACCAAGCATGCTAGCCAAAATCGAAAATTTTGGAAAGCCAAGCCATTCATCGGTTACAGTTGACAAGATGAGATCAGTAATGAATACTTCTTGAATGACTTTGAAAGATAAGTAAGCAAGTAGCCACTTTATCCCTTTTCTCCTTAGTCTTTTCTAATCGATGAATTCTTTTTGTCTCTCAGTTCACTTTACAATCTGCACGAACAAGACACCAGCAGATGTTATTCTAACCAACAGGAACACATGTTTCATTCACTCCCCACCGAGAGAACAAGCAGCATGCATTAAAGAATAAAAAAGGGATGGCCACCTAGGTGAAATTGTATATTTTGTTAAAAAACTACTAAGTGGGAAAAGAAACCAGGCGGTGACTTCCAGAGAAAGAAAAACTCATCAAAGTTGTCATAATCTAAAACTACCCAAAAAAAAAAACACACAAATAGGAAAACTGCCACTTATTACATACACAAGCAATCCCACTTAATTGTAACTCAATGCATGCATCCTTGCTGTAAGTCTGTAACAAGGCATAAACTCGCCACAGCTCTGTCATCTCAACAGTCTTCCCATTTTTTCAAATTAGTATTTGTACCTAATCAAACACCCTAATAATTTATAAAACTCAACTAAACATCGTCCCAACTAAATGAAATATAGTAATTATTGATATTTTTAATCAATAAGTACCTAAAAGAAAAAATATAAATTATTACAGTTTGACAGCAAAGTTTATACAGCAAATTCACCATATTGAGCCTTTTCAACATAAAAGATAATACCATAGCATTGCTTTCACAAGGACCACAGCTTGAGGTCTCTGGTATATCAAGAACTTTGTCAAGATTAAATATTTCCCTGATGTGCATTCCCATGCACAATTATTCTGAAACCAGCTAGTTTAAGGAGACACTCATATATGATGAGACCTGTTACATGCCAGATGTTCCAATGCCTAAGAGACACTGAAACCCAAACAGGGACTACCCACAAGAATACATAGCAAAAACTGAAGCAAAGAATAGAATGCAGACCTTGAGCCATGGCTGGGTGGTGAAGGTGACCGCGAATAAGCTGTCACACATAAAATATCATAAGTAGTCCACCAAAGACGAGTATCAGTTTTGGACACCATAACTCACACTATCCACAGCTGAGGAGCACAAGTGCAATCTAATAAGTAAGAAATAAAATCCAGTAGTATGTATTTGAAACTGACAATTATATCGTCGTCTTGGGGACCTTCCCGGCGATCGTCTTCTATGGCCACCTCCATATTGATCCCTATGGATGAAATAGCAAATATCATTACCAAAACGTCTCCACATAAAATTTCTACTTCACAGGAAAACTTGAAAGATAAGAATTAAAAAGCTGCACCTTGTGCGCAAAGAAGTACGCATTTCTTGAGGAGTCTTTCTGTTCTCTCCAGCAAACACAATGGTTATCTCACGTCCACCAATAACTTGATGGTTCATTTGCATCTTGGCTTCAGCAGCATCATCAGCATTACGGAACTTAACAAATCCAAAGCCTCGTGGCTCTCTAGAAGGTTTACATCTAGAAGCATCAGATAATGCAAAATCCTAGAAATTATCTATGCTACATTATGCAGCTTTACCTAAATTAAAGCAGCTCCAAGGCCCAAAAAGATGAAAAATGGGCTTCAACAAAACACTAAAAAGTTTTCCTGAACATGTGAGGAAATTTCAACCAATTCTTGCAGTCCCTACCTGAACCACATTTATTCAAACTCAGTCCAAAAACTAAGATACTCAAAGGTTCCTAAGCCACAGTTCTTAAACATGCAATGCTTTCTATATTGGAAGCACAGTGTTGATTTATTATGTTAATGCTTATAACTTTTTCTGGTCAAAAGTGATCTCTGTACAATGTACAACTGCAAGACTAGAGTATGGCTAAAGGTCGAAAGCACAAAGCATGCTAGGCTAAGGACGAGCTTAATCCAGGATCTGGACTATGATAGACTGCAGACTTCGTCAACAGAACCTGATGGATTCTTAATCCATGCAAATTGTGCATGACATAATCACTAATTACATTGACAGAAGCATCAACAACAATGTTCTCACCGATTTCCAGGGACTCTAAAAATCAGCTTTCAAACAGTTGAGGAAAGAACTAATTGCTGACTCAAAACTCACCCTGTATAGTAATTCTTTGGAAGATACACATCCTTCACAGGGCCATAACGTTCAAATGGAATCCTAAGATCTTCAGGTCTGCAGAAGAATCAGATAGAACGATAAGATTTAAGTCTTCCTACTAATAATTGCTGAACCCATTCAATACTGAAAAATAGGATGTACAGTAAACTGCAAGGAAAAATGGTAAGAATTTATAACATTGTAATTAGACCAGGACCAAATACTAAATTAAACTTTTTTCCTGTTCAATTTTTTGGGTGACAAAGTCACAAAGGTAAGGGGCCATCCAATGAATTATGAATATAATAACAAAGAAGGATAGGTAAAGTCATCTACCACATTAACCACTGCCATGAACAATAAGAAAACTATTTCTCCCACCGAATAGAAAAGAAGGATAATCTCTATAATGGAATGAACAAATTTTAAAAAAAGTAAGACACTGTAGAGGCTCTGTACCCGCAGAGGGTAAGCACTAAAGGGTGGAATCTTGATGACATCTACGCAGGACTCAGGTAGGAAGCATGTATTCATGTTTCTGGTACAAACCCAAAACTGCAACCACAAACAAAAGACTGGGGTTCTTGCAAAAAGCGAAGTGGGTAATACCTAAAGATAGCATGAAAAACCAGGGCAGCTGACAGTGCGAAGTGAAAAAGCTTTCAAAACTACTGGATAGCAACGGGGAAAGATAAGGGAAAACAAATACATACAAGGAAAACAAAACCCTAACCTTAGAAATTTTACAGAAGATAGCAGAATGAATGAATGTAAAAGCAGGAAAGTGAAGGTACCTCGCGTCAAGGGCTATATTTCGAACAAGTAATCCAGAGGGAGGAGATCGTCTATCTCGGAATGACCTACCACCGCGAAACCTGTCTCTAGGGTCTTCGTATCGCTTTCGTGGAAGAGGGCTTCTGCTGCGCCGGGGACTGTAGCTCCTGCTACGGCTTCTGTACCTTCCCATTGTCGCAGCTCCCTACTGCTCGTCTCTTCACAACGAAGCTTCAACCTAAATGCCTAAACGCCGTGAATGAGTACAAAGGAGAACCAACGAGATGACAAACAACTCGAAGAGGAAGAGCCGAAGAGGAAATAAGTATACACAGGAAAGACTTATTATGGAACCGAACCGGAGCGGAACCGCGTTGTTGTAATTGAGCGATCCAAAGTTCCAAACCGTGATGGACCATATTGTTTGCAGGAGATTTAATGAATGTATATATGCATGTGAGCCATCTGATGGAATTCGATGAAGATGATTCCATCTGGACGGCTCACATGTATCTAGTTGTGTTCAGCCACCCCCGGTCTTCTTGCAACAGCATCCTTGGAAGTTTTTGATAGTAAATAAGAAGCGTAATATTAAGATAGAACCCTATAGGGGTTACAATTACTGCTCTCCGTGGCAGCCAAAATAGCTAGTTTAGTGAAATGTTCTTGTAGTACAGGGGATTTGAATTTGCAAAAAGATGTTCTGGGGCAGACATCAAAACATTAACAAAAAGTGGCGTTATGTATAGCGGCCAAGCAAAATATGGTGTTGTCAAATGATGTTTCACTTCCTCTTGCCTACACCAAATTTTCTGTAATGTAATTTGATGTCTCACAACATAGTCATGTCCATTATTGATCGCCATAAGAAGTGCTTCTATACCACCATTAGAAATATATCCTATGTCCAAGTAACAAAGACGCCCTTCCCAAATTATCCCCATGCACTACCTTGCAGTCTTTAATAATTCATGATTTACCCATGCACACAACATAGTAGTTAATTGGATTGTTGCATAAATATTAAAGACACCATACCTTTTAGATTTTCTACTTTATATATTTTCATTTGCGGGGTGAGTGTTAATGCCCACTCCCATGTGCACCGTGGGATCCAATTGTGAATTATTGGTGCACTGAGCTATGTTATGCAAAACCCTGTGTGGATTAGGTTGTTCATTTGAAAAGCAGACTTCGTTCTTTTCTATCCATATGAAATAACATGTTATAATGATGTAAGAAAGAGTTCACCGCTTCCTCTGTTTTGGCAATGGCATATTTAAAATAGTATTTCTACGCCAGTCTAGAATTGATTCGCAAGTAATGAGGTCAGTTCGCAATCCGAGCATCCCGATCGCCCATATGTACTTAGTTCAATCACAAGAAAATAACAAATGCTAGATCCTTTCATCTTCCTTTTGGCAGAGTGCACACACCATATCACTATCCACCCACTGTCCCAAGGTTCTTTTGACTAGTAGACCTACATTCACCAAACGCCAAAAGAAGGTTTTAAATCTTGAATGCAAAGGAATCTTCCAAAAAAATTGCCACCACCTCTTCAAGAATCTTCCAAAAAAATTGCCACCACCTCTTCTCTTCAGGATCAGCATTTTGTTGTTAATGATTCCTCACAAATTCTCCTGCTAGCTTGGATGAAAACTCACCATATCTTGCCAGAATCGAAAACCATCTATCTTCTTGATTTGTTAGTGAAAGATGAGACAATTGTGAGATAATTAAATTGGAATTGTTAAGGCCTTCCAGACATTCCCTGTTATGTATGCAATATTGGCCACATCAGCTACCGTGGCTTTTGATAACCAATAATGCATCTCCAGGTTTCTCCACGGGTCAAACCCAGAACTAGGTTTGAAGGCCATTCCCGACTTTCCGATTTATTATCTTTTCTAATATAGGGAACACACTGCACAGGCTTTTCCAAGTCTAAGATCCACCTTTGCGATTGACCTTGGCATCAAAGATAGAAGTGTGGGGAAAATATTTATCTTGTAACACCTTGACCCATAGTACTTCTGGTTCACTGATAAGTCTCCTTCCTTGTCTTAAAAGAAGTGACGTGTAGACGTCTTCCATACGTTAGAACCGAAGGCCACCTTGACTCATTGACCTACAACATATTCTCCAAGGGATTAGGGTTAATTGTTTTGTCTTTTCTGGATGCCCTAGCCAAAACCTTTGACAAAGACAATTCATCCGTTTACAAATTGCTTTAGGAAGGCAGAAGCATTGCATTTTGTATTGCGCAATCAATTGGAGAACCGATTTATTAAGGACTTCCTTTCTGCAAAAAGATAGACTGGCCGCTTTCCAATTTGCAAGGCGAGCTCTAACCTTGTTTAAAAGAGCTTGTAGATTTTTTTGATCGTGCTCTTCCACACAACAGATACATACCAAGATAAGCTGCATCAACCTTCACTTCTTTGATCCCTAAAACTTGTATCGGTTGTGCCCTCTGTTGTTCGTTGACATTTCTATTAAAGAAAGCCCAGTTTTTCTCCAAGTTGATTTCTTTTTCTGTAAAGTCAAAGAAAATTTCCAAAATAGCTTTAATGGAGAGTAAATCTTCTCTAACTGCTGGACAAAAGAGAAACGTGTCGTCAGCAAAGAAAACATGCGACACCTCAGGGGCATTCCGAGAGATTATGATTCCTCTAAAAAGATCCAAAGCCCGATATTCATTGAGCATCCTTGGAAGTTGGAAACTAGAGATTGTGAAGTTTTATTATGACCAAAGTTGCCAAAGGTATGCCACTTTGCATTATCGGGTGATAAAAATAATTGTTTATATCATTTAAGAATGGGAAATTGATTTACAAATGCATACTGAAAATACCCTAATGAGTATTTGATTGAATCTATTTTAAATACACAACATTTTCGTTTAATTCACGATGACCTTAGCACAAATCATAATCAAATTGAAGTTCAAATCCTCTATCTGGAGGGTAGCAGACTATACTTCTCCCACACCCTTCCATCACACGTTTCCAAAAAAGACCCATCTTTGAGCACAATATAGGAAAAGAACTCTTACAAGTGATCCTCCTCCCTGAATACCGTTGGGGGGGGGGGGGGGGATTGATCCTCCTCCTCCCTCTATGCTTCTGTTTGTTGGTATTTAAGCTTTTGAATTCCATTAAAAGTTGTTGAAACAACTCAAAAGGCTGAGGTGTTTCCTAAGAATCACCATTTCATTCTCCCACACGGGCAGATCCATATTCTTGCATCCACCCTGCCCATGCCCTCATCTTTCCCCTCTCACAAAGGCCTAACAAGAGCAACTCCTCTATCAAGACTCGGACGTTATGTGAGGGGAAAAGTAGACAGGTTAGGTAGAGAGGGTCTCACTCCTACCCGGTCTCTCAAGTAACAATGTCTGCTTCGAAATGTAGCTCCTTATCTCTTCCATCAAATAGAAAGCCAAGATGATTAGATTTTCTCATAAAAAATTCATAAGCTAATTACCTCATTATGATTTAAAATTTAAAAAGTCCAAAATAAACTTGTAATTTTTTTTTACCTTTTCAACCTATTATTTTGCATCTATGTACACAACCCTCTGTGTTATGGTTTCCAAGCCATGTTTTGCATGAAATGTTCCACCTACGAAACAATTCTTCTCTTTCTGATTTTCCAAAATCGGAAACCCATTGCTTTACACTTATTTGCTTCATTAATTTATTTTGTATTTATTTTTGGCAGTTAAAAAGAAACATATTAATAAATTCGTTAACTCAGAGCGTAATAGGATTAAGGATGCTAAGATAGATGATGGTTAGTCAAGCAGTTAGAGCCCACCCTCCCACGGGGAAGTCTTGGGTTCACACCCACTCTGCGGCGTATATTAGTAATTTAATTCCCACCCCCATAGTAACAAGCTACCTTTCCAAAAAAAAAAAAAAAACCCCCGTCGGATAAAACCGAAAAACCCCAATCGTCAAAGAATTTGATTTCCATAACAAGATACCATGCGAAACATGTTTGGACTGTAAGGTTTTCCTTGACAGCCACCAAAGATCCTGATAGATGACGAATGGAATTAGGACCCCGCTTATATAAACAATGGATCAAACATCTAATAAAAATTATCACCCAGAAGTGCTGGGATGAAATGTAGTGAACAGAATAATGATTAAATGGACAACATATTCACAGAAAAGTTTGAACCCAATCAAGCACCAGACAAGAACTTCTAGTTCTTCGGCATCCTCAGCAGGAATTGATGAATTGCCATCCTCTAGCCACTAAATTTCTGCAGAGTCTATAGCTTTCTCAATGGCTTGAATACAAGACCCAACTGAACTTCCCCTCGACATGGCCTCAGCTAGCTCTGACCTAGCTTTTTCATGACGGCGCAACATTAGGATGGTATTTAATACAGCCCATCTCACCTGAGAATCAACCTTCTTCTGTGTGAATCCTAAGCTTTTGAGTAACCCATCTAACTGTTCATAAGGAAGAAGTCGGGAATTAGTAACTTGAGGTATGGAATACAACTAAATGTATGCCATTTGCGTGTGTTCGTTGACAAATAGTCTGACTTCCCCTTAACTCAGAATCCCAAACCTGGTAAATATCAGCAAGACCTCCTTCAGCGTATCCAAATAGATTGTACTCTGTTGCCACTCCTGCTAGTGCAATACATGAGAACCTGTTCAACATCTGCAAAGAAAATTAATCCCACTTGTAAAATTTAGTTTGGATAACATAACAAATATAATCAAAAGGAATTTCAAAATGGGATTTAGTTCTCTGTGCAGTCCATGCAAAACATATGCACTATGCGAAAATCGGGTCTTTTATTTCACTCGAAGCCAACAGCTTATGCCCAAGATATCCGCGGTCTTTTGTCATTTGATGGCAATTGGTAGGCAGGACAAAATTTACATCAATTTTCTTCATTCTTGAAACAAAAACCAATCCACATACAGCTTGGACAGTCCTCAAACCTCTCCCATGGTATACAAGATAGAAACATGTGGCAGTTCCAGATTCTAACATGAAGGCAAATTCTCTATCCACAAGAACAATCAAGCTAGGAGGTTGGTCACTTTCAAATGAAAAATCCATACCTACGACATGAAAGAATCTGAGTGTTTAAGCACAAACAGTTTGTTGTAGTAATATGTTAATCAGTGTGGGGCAACTGTAGCATTTGAAGGCATAATCAATATAATTATATCTTTTAGCAGTTTAGCACCCACAAAAGATTGAGATCTGTGGAATTCAATACTCTCTTCTTTTTTTGGTGCATTTAGACCAGCAGGTTTGAGGTACAATGCCACATGATTTCCATGGGAATAACCTAAAGAATGAAATCTCACCTTCGCAGACACTTTCCCTGCATTAATCTGCATGGAATAGGAAAAATCACAAAGCAAACATTAGCTATTGAAAAATTGCAATGATAAAATCAAGGAAAAATCAGTCTTAATCTCTACCATCCATCAATGGGAATATAAGTTATGAAAAGAGATGCTTCATTACTGTGGAACATTCTGAATATTGGGGAAGATATCCATCAAATGGTGAACAAGGAGGCGATCAACCAGCAGATCACTGTTCTCAGGATAGCCAAATTCATAGGATTCGGGTGTAACTATCTGATAAGTCATGGACGCTAGACTGGGGAAATGCACCACAGGAGCTCGTATGTTCTCCTGCCACTGTTATTATTTGTTCATTTTGTTCCAATTTTCCCCCTGGCATTTTTTTTCTTTTTCTTTTTTTTTTCCGGGGGGGGGGGAGGGGGGAATCCAATAACAGCTCTGGGATACACCCATTGCGTAAAATACAAATAGAGATGGGGTATCACACAATGCAAAAGACCCGAGCTGATAAAATAATCATGATAAATCAGCAAGTTATCAGCTTACTTCCTCCAGAAACTCAAAATCCACAAAAGTTGTTCCTGCTTGAACATTGAGGGAGCCTTCTTTCCTCAGAGCTTCTAAACTTGACAGTGAATACCCCTTTGGAAGTACTCCAAGCAAGTAAGCTATCAAGAAGTGACCAGCTTCATGCTTACATAAAAAATTTATGACACAATTACTTCACAAAGAAAGAATACATACAGATGGAAGTATGTCAACAATCAAGCTTTTGCCCATCCTTATAGTATGCAAAATAAACAAATTCAAGACATACATAGAAACAATATAACACCAAAAGAGAAGATAAACCAGTTGATGCAACAAAGGGGTAAACTTTTAGATACACTAGATAAGAACAGGAATTACCAGATACGTAGGTTTCAGATTTGCTTTATATCTGCTACTTTCTAGTGTGAAAAGATTTACTTAAATCACCAAAGTTGGTTAGAACTCATGCTAGAAGCCTAGAAGTCGACTTCCTAAATTGGCCCAAAAATCTATTTTGAACCATGATGGAAAAACAGGAGGAAAGGGTGCATAACTTTCTCTACCTACTTACATTTTTTTTCTCACTCATTTTGAGTTTCATGCTAGAAAAGGGGATACCCTACCACCCAAAGAAACCATATTATATTCAATGAAACAGAAAAATATTGCTCATGGTTCCTAAACTCAGATTCATACTATATTGGCTAGGATAGATACTGGCTGATATCACCCCAACAGTCCTATACAGACAACAATATACCAAAATTACAAAGCAGTGGGAAATTTTGGAAAGTACAAAATCCCTAGGATGGTGGATGAACCATTGTGGAGGGAAACTTCATCCATTATTTTTATTTGTTCTTCTGTATACTTCCCTTCAGACTGATTGTGAGCTTTGTTTTCATATTTTGGAGCGCATAACTGGAGCTTTCCACTCAATTAAGGTGCATTTTTCATCGGATATCATGGTTTTAAAATAGTCAAAATGAGGTTGGCGCACGCTCATCATGCACGGCATTAGTGCTGGCCAGCTTGCCAGCTTTGGGATTAAAAATCTGTCGAAATGGAAAGCAATAGATGCAAAACTTCAAACCCACTTGAAATTTCTATTCTTAGCAATTCAACTCTTAAATTGAAAGGGTTGGGGGGGGGGGGGGGGGATGAGGAACACCGACTGCACAAGGATCCTGCCATGCAGTCTCGGGATGGTCATACCATATGCAGCCTTACCTCTGGCTCTCCTAGAGAGGCTGTTTCCAAACTAATATCGACAACCACTTGGTCAAATTGGAGTAAACTCACCGTTAAATCCACAAAATAAATACAGGATATTCACTTCTTTAAAAAAATCAGATCAAATCTACTAAGTTCAGTAATTATTTCAAAAAGGATATAAGTAAATCAGGAAGAATTTGGCACATATCTTACCTGAACGACCCTATTATGATACTTTGGACTCAGCATGTGACCAATTGTATCAAGAACCAAATTTCCAATTCCTCCATTAAAGGAGATCTACAAAACAAATTGGTAAGCAACAGTAGTTCATGAATTCAACGAAGTTTGAACCACCAACTAGGAATCTCTGAGTTAAACATCAATAATGGAGATTATTATAGAAGTGATCTAGAAATCTTGCAGCATTGCAGAGTCCAGAGTTCAGTAACAGCCTACAAGAGAAGCAAACAACCCCCCCCCCCCCCAACCAAAAAAAAAATGCCATAGAATCCAGAATAACATTAAATGCATGACTTTGCAATAGTTAAGGTATGCACCCTGACCAAACTACAGAGCTACACCTCAGAAAGAAAATTTCCAAAGCAGTATACGGGTTCTTCAATAAATGGATGCCCAAGCAGTTCACATGCATGTCCCTATCAACAGTAAGAAGGGCTTATTTGGAAGTGAGAAGGGTCCACGTATCGCCAGGGGTTTCTTTTAATCATTTCATTGCCCCTTAGTGCAAGCAACGGGTGAGGTGAGCATTTCCTAGAGAAATCATCATAGGCATGTACCTTCAATCTTTCAAGACATGATATGATTTTATTTGTATATACACATCCTAACGTTGATGCCCTCAAGAAGGCTATAAATGTTCATTCATTGATTCCTATAAATAGCATATTTTCTTTCATCAATTATCTTATCAGACATCTCAATTCTATCTTCCCTAGCAACTCAGCTAACCAAAAAGGGTACTACTGCTATCATCTCAAACTCGGCTTGTGTTGGTTATGGATGTGATCTTCTCTGTAAGTCCATCTATTACCCCTCGCTGGCACCTCTTTGAGCGGGTCTAGAAGTTTTGGTGAAGCTTCATTGATTCCTCTCAATACTGTCGATAGTGATAGTAATCCCTTGAATGAGTTCATAATTGAACCACAGGATACTTCAGAAGGGGAATTACAAAGACCACATAACATAATCAACGGCCTTGCAGTTCTATTCTTGAAAACTGAAGGCTGACCCCTACGACCACCACACCCAACGATGTACATCTTTGGCAACAACTCTACCCAACCAAGGCCATCTACCTATGAAGTTTCTACTCCATCTCGTAATGCTCTTCCTTATAATATCAATGATCCTTCTCTTGAGTTACTAATAATTGCAATTTGAAAAGGTGCTAAGAACAAGTACTCTACATCCCATGTCTAATGTTGTTTCACATATCACTCTTTCACCTTCCTATGTGTTTGTATTTGTCTTATTGTTCCTCAGAAGTGGTAGGAGGCACTTGCAGGCCCTATGTGGAAAGAGGCCATGCTTAAGGCATCCGGAAAAATGATGGCTGGAAATAGGTATCTCTACCAAATAAGAGATCTCTGAGTTGCAAGTGGATGTTCACAGCCAAACAAAAGGCAGATTATAGTATGGACAGATGCAAGGTCAGGCTTTTTCCTAGGGAATGTGCCCAAGCCTATAGGGTCAATTTCCGTGAGACATTTGATCCTGCGGCAAAAATTTTGTTCTTTCCTGTACAATCAACCTGGAGTGCGAACAGGTAACCCTGATTTCTCTTGTCAGAGAACTCATGGAAAGATGTGAAAAATGAAGCGAGCTGGTGTGGCAGGTTTCAAAATGATCATGCCAGGGAGTCTATACTAATGACAAATATTGACCACACGTTATTTACCAAACGCTTGGGTGAAAAAGATAATAATTCTTATCAAGATTGTAGTTACTAAAGTGATCCTAATGAAATACCTCTTGAATTTTTACATGGGAAAAAAATTTTAGATTAAAAATATCTGGAAATTACGCTTTTTTGCTTCACATCAAAGTTACAGGCTCCACCAAAAGAATCTCTCCCCCTCAAAGAAATTACATCCTTGATCTCCTACCTGAGGCAGGAATTCTAATTAAGCCAATACTCCTCTTAAAAGCAAATACAATGACCAATTGACAAATGCAGATCTGAGGGGTTTAAAGGGAGGCTGATATCTCTCTCACACACTCAGCTGGCATTTCCAGATCTCAGAGGTTTAAAGGGAGGCTGATATCTCTCTCACACACTCAGCCTGGCATTTCCAGATCTCAGAGGTTTAAAGGGAGGCTGATATCTCTCACACACTCAGCCTGGCATTGCCTATCCCATTAATATACAATGTCAATATGCATAATCCTAATTCATACTCAGTTGGATATTGTCCCCTGAATCATTTATTACTTTAAAGTAAGCTCCAGGGGAAGGTATCTAATTCTCTCATGAACCTCTTCATGTGGAGACCTCCACTGATGCAGTGATCCCAAGTTGGGCAGGTTCTCCTGATGACGAAATTCACTCATTGGTCGGCAGAAACCATGGTACCCGGAGAAACAAGCCGTTGTTTCTTAATTCAGTGCTGAAGCTAAGTTTCAAGCTATAGGCCATGATATTTGTGAATTTCAGTGGCTATAGGATCTCCTGTTGGATCCGAGTGCTGTCAATGATACTCCCTGAAATTATATTATTATTTTATTTCACTATAAATCTTAAGAGAGTTTTTTTCTTTTTAATGAAAAAGCAAACATGTATTACTAACTGCAGCTATAAGAGTGAACACAGTTAGTCCTTGGTATTCCTATTGTTACTAGTAGTTCTACTTGCTAGATAAACAAACGAGTCTTTGAGTGTTATGGTCATAATACAAGCCACAATTCTCCCAGCCTTGCATCAACGAGCATAAAGTAATATCATGAAACATCAGACAAGGCAACTTAATATCTATGCTTTGATCTGCTTCAACAGAGGCCACAACACTCAAAACATTGAGAATGTTCTTTACTGCGAAACTGAAAGACACTCCAATTCCTACTGATGCCGTTACCAGTGGAAGAATAAGGCGTTCAAATTAAACTGAAAATTCTCCACATAGGACCAATATCATGATTTTATCAGCAGCATAGGATCAACATCAATATCTTGAAAAAAAATAAAATAGACAAATACGAACTAGTCTATGAATAGAGGTTGCAAAACTGACTCAAAACTAAAAAAGGAACTTACTGCATCTACTGACCATAGAAACAAAAATCCGAGAGACAAAAATAGAATTTGTTGTTGGGTAAACCCAAAAGCAGCCCATGCAGAAAGCCCTCCTGAAACAGCAGCAAGTTGAAGACCTCTTTCTATTGAACCAAGTGTACCATCCGTGGGTGAAAGAAGAGATCGAGTATCAATTCCATTCAATTTTAGTTCGTCCAAACTATACTGTCTTTGGGGGACCTGCACTACCGAATCAACATGAAGCTATGAATAACATATATTCCTTCATTTTCTAGCCAGAAACAGAAAATCTTTTACTTCCATGCAAACCCAATCAGAACAATTGAGGAACAAATTTAACAAAGAGTCATGGGAATGAAAGTTTAACAATAGTGCAATTCAAGCGACACCTTTTTACAAGAGCTCTATTTACATATAGAGATAACAATCCAGAAAACTGATGCACTGGTGTTCGCAAATTTGTAATTTCCAACTTCAACCAAGTTAGAAGAAAGAAATCCCGTCACTAAAACCATACAAAAAGAAAGTCGAATTATGATAACTTTAGCTATCCAGGAAAAGAAAATATTTTAATTCGGTTCCTGATGAACATTTTGACTGTCTCCAAGAATTTAATTGCAAATTTGAAGATCAAAAAATAAGAAGTTAACATTCCAAACATTCTAATTTCATATGCATGCACATGAACCTAAACTTTTGCCCAAAAGATTTTCATCTAAGGCTCTGCCAGCTAGCCAGTGCTCGAAGACAGTTATTAACAAGAGATGGATGTGGAAAAACCAAATGACCTGCCTTGCTGAACCAAAAGCAATGAGACCACCAGGCTTTCCCTGCAAATCTTGAACGATAGACAGCGCCAGCCTTTCTTCACCCCTTTCAAGAAAATTGTCAACTTGTTCTAAAACTTGCAATCGCGAAACAGATTGCGAAGAACGAACAGTGTTGAGCACCCTAAGTCTTACATAGGAGCAGACTGGCAACCCACCGCACCCAACCCCTAACCCCATTCCCACAGACGAGGCAATCAGGCAGAAGCTCAACCATTTGGAGTTCTTCCCAAATAAGTGAATTCCAAGTTCGGCATCAATCTCCACCACACAAATCAGTAGTGAGTCACAAGTAATCCAAACCATTTTTTCAATTCCCAAACTTTGAACCGACTATATGCCACCCCACTGTGGCCCACAGTTCTATTTTGTCACCAGCGACCTTACAAGTTTTCTTTCACAGGTTAGCACTTGGACCCATCGAACATTTCCAATACCAGAAAGATAAAAATTAGGGTTTCCTTTTAAAGAAAGTTTGAAAAGAAAAAAAAACCAAACTTTGACACAATAGTTGATCGAAATTGATATATTTCCATTCATATAGCAGGTGAAGCCATCATATACAAACAAATAACAGGAGTTTATTGTCTCTTTTTCTTGCAAAAAGTTATAGGTGTTTTCGACGGATGGACAATATTTCAATTTCAACAACAACGCAAAAAGGATCCCCTCCTAACCCTAATAACAGAACAAGACTACACCTAAGAGATGGGGGAAGGAGTGGTGCCAAGCATCTAATGATTTAAAATTCTTGTGATGCAGATCCAGGCTCGCCTTTTCCCTTCCCAACCTTCTTCGGCAATAGAGTTTGGTGAATATTAGGCAAAACACCTCCGTTAGCGATGGTAACGGTGCCGAGAAGCTTGCTCAGCTCCTCATCATTTCTCACCGCAAGTTGTATATGCCTTGGAACAATGCGATTCTTCTTGTTATCCCTGGCTGCGTTTCCAGCGAGTTCGAGAACCTGATCAAATTACAACGAAAAACTCCATTAAAATCCATCGTTGAATCAGAAAATCAAATAAAATAATGAATAAGACCTAATTTCTCCGTACCTCAGCCGCAAGGTATTCAAGAACTGCAGATAGATAGACCGGAGCTCCGGCACCAACTCGCTCGGCATATTTTCCAGCTTTCAGAAATCTGGCGATTCTTCCAACAGGGAATTGGAGACCCGCCTTATGCGATCTTGAGACCGATTTGGTGGATTTGGGCTTCCCTCTTCCACCCTTCGTCGACGCTGCTGAACTCATCTTTTCTGTAATTCGAAATTAATCGCAGAGATTACAATCAGACACAAACTACACAGATTTCTTTCGCGATCGATCACAATTATAGCAGTCGAAGCATAATTTATATAGGTCGCGCATGAGATAGTTATAGAATGATGCTTTAATTCTATTCGTTCGTCAAGCAGCACACGGATCGCCGACGTGGAAAGTATCTTTTTCCCAGTTTGATTTTAAGGAAGAAGTCAATTGGGCTAGGAAAGAACTAGCCCGTGGGTTGAGGCCAGGCCCATATGATCACAACTTGCACGGGCTCAAAGAAGGCGGACTTGTTGAAATTGATGTTTTTTTTTTAGGGTACAAAGATGCTTTTTATACATAGGGAAATTGGGATGGGGTCTTGGGGATATTATATATGTCGCTTCCATTGGCGTTGAAGGTGACTTTCATGTTACCCTTTTTGTATGGGTTTCAATTCGATATAGAATCGGTATTTTGTACGGTATTATAGAGTTTATATCATAAGATTACTGTACGAAATACTAAACAATACAAATATGTCATACCTATGTATTTGGTACAAAACAATTCTATCGGGTGCAGTATTACAATTTGTATCATTTTGTCTATTCCATTGTCGTACTATTTGTTGAACAATACACTCTATGTCATACTAATCCCATGTCATATCTATTCGTTACAATATATTGAGATATAAACTACGCAATTTCCGTTTCAAAAAATGGCATACGATATGAAGTCTTTCTTTTAGGACACAATATGAATTCGTATGCCCATCTTTTAGCATCGGTAGGCTTTTAACCCATCATAGTCAAGAGTTGAATCACTTCCCCATTGTAGTGCTCCCCTAAGGTTTTTCAACATTCATTTTTGTGTGGGGGCCATATAAGATCCATTGAATCCTATCCCTAAACTATTTTTATCAGTTTTATATGTGAATTCCATACATATGTGGTAAAATAAACGTAGTGCTCCCTCGGAGGTGATCCAAACACGATAGTTGAAGAGGGTAACAAGTTTAGGTTGAAATTTTATGAGGTTGTCATAAATGGACCATCTATTTTCTTTTAGATGAAGAACACATATCTATTAGTCACATCCAAAGGTTGATATAAAATTTAAAAAATATAATTTTTTTTATTATAATTTAATTTCAACCAATAGATGTGATTGATGGATTGGTGTCCTTCATCCAGGGGGAAATGAGTGATCAACTTCTTACCTGATAAAATTTCGGTATAGTCCATATTTGGTCAAAGTTGAGTGGGCCACTAAATATAAGAATCTCACTCTTCCCTCCTTGAGTTAAAAGCTTGAAGCCAACATTTCATAAAAAGGGCTTTTTATGGGCTGGGCTGGGTTGGTTTGAGCCCAGGTGCGATGGCTCTCGTATAATGCTTTCTCAACTGTTTAAGGTAAGAAAACCTTAAAGTTCATGAAATATCTACCTTTTTGGTTTCTCAGCTAATATTTGTTTTCTTTTGGTGTTTACACGGTTACACGCCCACCCGCCAACAAAAGAAAATGGTCAAAATTTTCAACTCCTCACCATGTCTGATGTCACCATTTGATCAAATCATTTAACATCTAGTTAACGACACATGCGATGAGTAGGATGGATGGATCACATGACATCTGGTCCACCATGGGATATTTCTTTTAATGGGGCTGAACGCATTAATTTGTTAAGAGTCTAGTCATACGCGACGAATATTGAGAATACTAAATATGTCGTAAATTATTCTTTTTCAGAAAAAAACAATCGAGGTTTCCTATAGAACAGCCATTTGCTTTAAATTTCCATCACTCTATAAGACGAGGGTTCCAACAAGTAGCAAGGAGTTAATGGCATCCCATCGACTTCATCCCCGGATCATCTTCCCGTTGGGGGAGCACAGTGCTCTCCCATGGCTTCCTGACCACAAAAACCAGTGGGTCCCACTGGTTAATTTCTTTTTCTTTTTTTCTTCTAAAAAGTATTTTTCACCGTGGGCCCCATAGGTTTTTGTGGTCAGGAAGCATCGGAGTCGCAAATTCAGACTCCTCAGCTGAAGGTGTCTTGAAACCAACAAGTCTTCTTATGATATCCATCAACTTTGACATTCAACAATTCTCATCGCTTTCTTCAAGCTTTAAATATGTATTATTATTATAATCCTTCAAATCCTTTAACTTGGCTGCATTCCAGCTAGGTTTGATGAAGAACTTTTTTGAAGCATTCTGACACAGCCCAATTTATCATAGGCCCAATGGTATAATATTCATGGGCCACACATGTGCTAGCCCAACTTAGAAATAACACTAATGGGCTACACTTAGCCCACATTCTAGAAGGGAGGGAGATTCTAGAGGAATCTACATCCATAAAGTATCTTGTCTCTAGAAATATCCCTAGAAATATCTAGACCCACTAGAATATTCTTAACCATTAGATTCTAGACACTTGTACAAATCACAACCATTCATTGTATCCTACCTCACCTATAAATAGGGGAGGGATTCATTTGTACAAAGCATCAAGTAAGTGATCAATACAAGTTCTCTCAAGGTTCTCTTGAGCTCTAAGCTTTCTTTTACTCTCTCTACCTAGGTTTTAGGCTGACTTAGTGCAAGTAAGTGCTAAGTGCCGGCACGGTTGGCTTAGTCAATAACTAAGGCCGTGACATTTGTGGTATCAGAGCTTCGGTTGGGTGTGTCAAGCGTGTGGGAAAACACGATGACAAGCGAGTCCGAGACGTTCAATGGTGCACAAGAGGAGCTAAACCGTGGGAGGGAGACCCACACCACCAAGGATAGGCGTAAGGGCAAGGAGAAGTCTGTTGAAGTTAGTGCAACTATGGAGCCACGTCTAACGCGGGTGGAGTTGGCGATGGCCGAGGCAAGGGAACGCCTTGACGTTGGGGAGCAAAGGACCGATGAGCTCGATGGCCGGATGGACGAGCTCAAGGAGTTCCTATTGGGTGCTCTCAACACCATGGAGCACAAACAACAACAACAGTTTGAGGCCCTTCAGACCCAAGTAGTGGAAAGGATCGCCACGGTGGAAGCTCGTGTGCATGAGTTGAGTAGAGAGGTAGCAACGTGCAGGAGAACCACGATTGGAGGGAATGTGTGGCGTGAGGCACCAAGGGTGGAAGTGCCAAAGCCTAAGGCATTCGAGGGAACAAGAGATGCTCGGGAGGTTGACAACTTCCTATGGCACATGGAGCGGTATTTCGAGGCTACGTCGATGGAGGACGAGTCTACCAAGATCAAGACCGTGCAACTCTACCTCACCGAAACCGCAGCTCTATGGTGGAGACGAAGGTACAACGACATGCAAAGAGGTACGTGCACCATAGACACATGGGAAGACTTTAAGAAAGAGCTTAAGAAACAATTTTATCCGGAGAATGCTGCATTCTTGGCCCGAAAGAACATCAAGAGGCTAAAGCACACGGGGTCGATTCGAGACTACGTGAAGGAGTTCTCAACACTCATGTTGGAGGTCCCGAGTATGACCGAAGAGGAACTTCTCTTCGACTTCATGGATGGGCTCCAAAATTGGGCCTCGCAAGAGCTACAACGTCGAGGTGTACAAGATCTTGCTACGGCTATAGCGGCGGCGGAGTCCTTAATAGAGTTTCGAAGGGACGAGTCTAAGGCCAAGAAGAGCAATAATGGCAAAGGTGGGGGAGAGAAGGGGTCGAAGACCGACCACACAAGGGAAGGTACAAACAAGTTCTCTTCGAACAAGGAGGGTGGCAAGCAAGAAAAGAAGAAGAAATTTCAACCCAAAGACAAATGCTTCCTTTGTGATGGACCACATTGGGCTAGGGATTGCCCAAAACGGAAGGCCCTAAGTGCACTCCTCGAAGACACGGATGAAGAGGAGGTGCACATGGGATCATTGCAGCGGCTTGGTGCTATCAAGGCCAAGGAAGACAAAGCCCCTACATCAACAAAGGGGTTGATGTACGTAGAGGTGCGTATCAACGGCAAAATGGCAAGGACCATGGTTGATACGGGGGCAACACACAACTTTGTCTCAACGGAGGAGGCAAAGCGTTTGGGGCTCAAAACGAGCAAGGAAAGAGGGAGCCTTAAAGCAGTCAACTCGAAGGCACGCCCTATCGAGGGAGTTGCCAAGGGAGTCGAGATGACAATTGGGGCTTGGAAAGGCACCGTGGACTTGTCGGTCGTGACAATGGACGACTTCGACTTGGTGCTTGGCATGGAATTCTTGACACGGGTCAAGGTCGTACCCATGCCATTCTTAAACAAGGTGTGCATTATGGAGGAAGGAGCACCTTGTATGGTCCCAACGATACAAGGGACTAAGGAGGGGCCGAAGCTTCTTTCGGCCATGCAATTGAAGAAGGGAGCCAAAGAGGGGCAAGTCACACATTTGGCAGCACTCTTGGAAGACAAGGAGGATGTCCCCAAGGCAGCCAGACCAAAGGAGGTCAAGAGAACTCTAGAGGAGTTCAAGGACGTGATGCCCCCTGAGTTGCCCAAAAGCCTACAACCAAGGCGAAAAAGGTTGGACGTGGCTAAGTCCTACTTAGAAAAAGCCACAAAGAAGATGAAGAAGTGGGCCGACGAAGATAGACGACCTGCAAACTTCGCAATAGGGGACATGGTCATGGTGAAGTTACTACCCCAACAATTCAAGTCCTTGCGAAAGGTGCACAAAGGACTGGTCCGTCGGTATGAAGGCCCGTTCAAAATCGTGAAGAAAGTGGGTAAGGTTTCCTACCAACTAGACCTCCCACCAAAGCTCAAGATCCATCCTGTCTTCCATGCAAGTATGTTGAAGCCTTACCAAGGAGATGCGGAGGATCCTAGTCGTGGGACTTCTACAAGGGCACCTACAAGCATAACAACATCCTATGACAAGGAGGCGGAACATATAATGGCGGATCGAGTAATGCGCAAACGTGGGGTGCCTCCGAGTCGAGAGTATTTGGTGAAGTGGAAGGGATTGCCTGAGAGCGAAGCAAGTTGGGAACCGGAAAACGCATTGTGGCAGTTCCAAGAATATATAAGGAGGTTCCACGATGAAAACACGACGAGGACGTCGACGGAATAGGTGGGGGAGAATGACACAGCCCAATTTATCATAGGCCCAATGGTATAATATTCATGGGCCACACATGTGCTAGCCCAACTTAGAAATAACACTAATGGGCTACACTTAGCCCACATTCTAGAAGGGAGGGAGATTCTAGAGGAATCTACATCCATAAAGTATCTTGTCTCTAGAAATATCCCTAGAAATATCTAGACCCACTAGAATATTCTTAACCATTAGATTCTAGACACTTGTACAAATCACAACCATTCATTGTATCCTACCTCACCTATAAATAGGGGAGGGATTCATTTGTACAAAGCATCAAGTAAGTGATCAATACAAGTTCTCTCAAGGTTCTCTTGAGCTCTAAGCTTTCTTTTACTCTCTCTACCTAGGTTTTAGGCTGACTTAGTGCAAGTAAGTGCTAAGTGCCGGCACGGTTGGCTTAGTCAATAACTAAGGCCCGCCATCCCACATCAACAAAAAAAAAAAATTTTTTTATTTTTTTTTTTCTTCCCCCCCCCCCCCCCATCCTTTTTTTTTTTTAAAAAAACTAACATTTTTTTTTTTTTTTTTTATTAAAAAAATGAATCCCTTGTGAAATTTTTTTTTTTTTTATATATTTTATATGTTCATGTATATATTAGGTAGAAGGATATTACATGTGCCACCAAATATAGTTGAACTCATGATCTCTTCACTAAGAGGTATTAATCATTGTAATTGAGCCAATACTTTGATGATAAAATCCTTTAAAATGAGAGAGATTCGGATTATTCTCTGTGATCGCTCAACGATGTTAGACCATGCATTTTACCTTAATTTAAGCAAGAAGAAGACACGAAAGATTGATTACGGAGTTTGGTTCTTTTGAACCTACGTCTCCGGGACTCTAGATAGAATCCGATCCAATATAATTGTAGAAATTACAGATAACAGGGGGAAAATGAAAGGTACTGAAGTAACCGTATACGGCAACCATTTGAGCTCAAAATACCAATGACTCTCCCTCTTCATGTGATGATCCCTTTTCACGTGATGAACGAAAGCCCTCTAGAATCTCCTCAAAGAATAGATTACAGAAAGAGATTCAATCAACAAGAAATAATTCAGTCTTCACCGAATCACCCTCAAGAAAGCCATCGAGTGTTCCCCTTCATTCGCTGAGCACCTTCTCTTTAGAGTGCCTCAAAAATCATCCAAGAATGAATATCAAAGATGATTAACAAGGAGGAACCATCGCCATAGCCAGAATCGCCAGAGTTTAGAAAACCCCATTGCTTTTTGCATACGAATGAAAATGAACCAGCCCAAAACATATTATACAAACAAGTGAGCCAGCCGGTTAAATAGCAAACCAACTTAACACATGAAATACCCAGATTACCCCTTACACTCTCGACTAACCCAATTTATCTCCTTAGTTTACTATTCTTTTTCTTTTTGGAAAAATACCATTATTATCTCTTTAAATGTACGGAATTGAAGCTTATCAAAGTGGGAAAAAAATACCTAAGTATGTAACAGTTTGAGTTGAATTATAGGATAAAGTTGGGTTAGGCAGTCTAGTCTTCCCCTAAAATTTATGCATGCACGAATTGGACAGAAGCCAAATTTAAGACCTTCAACTAATCTTATAATAGGGGCCATTGAGAGGTTCCTCTAGATAGCTTCCACAAAGAAATATGTTTTGGAGTCTTCCGATATTGATTAATAGGCAGTGAAGAGAGATTTTTCTATTCTTTAAACATAGATGAATAAAAGCTTGGCTCAAAGTTTATGTTCTCTAAGAGCTTAGATACCTTTAGGTTATGTCGTAGCGGATTCTAAAAAGGTTTTGTTTTCAACCCGGTTCAATGACCTACAGGAGTGGGAAACTAATCAAGGAAAACCTAACCATGGCTAACGAAAGGACTCTGATGTTCAAGTTAGAACACCACTCAACCAATAGTCTTCGAGCAAGACAAAGAGTCAAGCAAATACTTAAGTGAAAAACAAGGAAGAACAAGATCCTATTACAAGAGGTAAAATTCGGTTGTTAAGGGTCAGGAATAAATCATACTCTTGTTGCCCTAATACCAAAGGTGGAGGGTGCTGCTAATGTGTCTCGATTTCAACCTAGCCTATGTACTACTAGCTATAAAATAGTTGCAAAATTAATGGCCAATCAGCTCAAGCCTTTTCTTGATAAGTTAGATTCCCTTTTTAATAAGCCTTTGTTTTCTAAAGGCAGATTTATGATAACATTGTCATTGCTTATGAGATTTTTTATTTTTTAAAAGCTAAAAAATCATGTAAGTCAGAGTTTGTAGCTATTAAACTATATTCTTTTTTTTGGTAAATAAATTATATCTTTCAAAGGCTTATGATCGTGTTGAATGGAATCTTTTGTTATTTGTGCTTAAATTTTTTGGTTTTCATTCCGATTGGGTTAATCTGATGGCTGATTTGATAACATCTTGTACATTTTCTGTAAAACTCCAATGATATCTCTTCGATTATTTCAATTCTTCAAGGGGGCTTCAGCAAGGGTCCCCCCTTAGCCCTTACTTATTTCTTTATGTAATGGAGGTCCTATCTCAAATACGAATGGCAAATAGAGAATTAGGTTCGTTTAGAAGTATTAAAATTGGGAGGTACCCCATGAGATCACTCATCTCTTCTTTGTTGATGATGCTTTTATTTGTAGGTGCTAACTCTGAAGATTTTAACTCTATTAAAGTAGCTTTAGATTTATTTTCTGACACTTCTGGTCAAAGCATTAATTATGAGAAGAGTGGTTGCTTTTTAGTTCTAATGTTTCACCTCAGGATCGAAGATTTTTGTCTCAGATTTCAGGTATTCCAGAGATGCCCATAGCAAGCAAATACTTGGAAACTTACTTGTTTCCTTCGCGCTCTCGAGTCAAGGACTTTAGTTTCCTTCTTGATAAGGTGGCCTCCCGTCTATCGACTTGGAAATCCAACTCTCTCTCTTACGCAGGTAGGCAAGTCATGGTAAAAGTTGTTCGCTTTGCGATCCCCTCCTTCTTATTGGAGTGCTTCAATATTCCTAACACCATTTGCAATAAGCTTGATTCTTTAACTTTTTTATTTTGGCTAGGATCCTCAAAAGGTAATGCCAAGGGAGCCATAATTAGAAAAGCTATTGCCTTTAGTCTTGTTGGATTGGGATTAGGTTTTCAACAAAGCTGTGTGCATAATCAGGGCCTTACTTCTTAAACAATCCTGGAGATTGATTAATGAGCCCAATTCTCTTTGGGCCAAAGTTATTTGAGGGAAGTATTTCCCTTCAACCTCCCCTTTTGACCCAAAACTGTGGGAGAAGAAAGGCTCTCGGGCTTGGAATAGCAATGCTTCGACGCTTCCCACTTTGAAAAGCCTGGTTATGCGTAGGATTGGGAATGGATCTTCCACTTATTTTTTGTTGGATCCCTAGATTCCCTCTTTGCCTACCCGTTCAATTCCACCAAATATTAAACCTTCGCTTAGCATAACTAAGGTTAATCTAGCTATTCAAAATGGGAATTGGAATATCGATCTCTTATTTGCTCTATTTCCTATTCATTTTGTGTCTGAGATTCTTGAAACCAAGATTTCTACTGAAAAAGACCATTGGCAGTGTATTTTATCCGAGAACGGCAAGTTCACTACTAGGATGGCTGCATTACATCTTTCTCCTAATCTTAATTTGGATGGAGTTAAGTACATCAAATGGTTGAATTTCTTTCTTAAATTACCTTTACACCCTTGATATAAGACCTTCTTTTGGAAATTACTTCATAATGGACTTGCAGTAAAAGGAAGGATTTTTAAGTGGGAAAAACTAATGGATCCATATTGGCCCTTCTGTTCTCAATCAATTGAGACTGCTTGGAATTTATTCTTGAGTTGTCAAGTTGCTAAACGCATCCATTTTGCAAGACCATTGGGCTTAAGGATATAATTCTGTAAAGCTGGTTCTTTATTTGAACTATGTTGTCACTGGTGCTCTGAACTAAGGTGGCATAAATCCTTACTCAGATGCTTTATTTATGTCTTTGCTGTCTCTTGCTATTACATTTGGAAAGCTAGATATTGGTTGGTGAAAAATGGTAAGTTAGTAAAACCAGGTAATGTTCTAGAGATGATCTTTTACTGGCTAAAAGAGCTTAATGTAAAACCACCCGATGATATCACATATTTTCAAAGTTTCTCTCAACCATACATCCCCTCATCTACATCATGTTTTAATAGTTGGATTAATATAATACTAAAGATACTTTGGTGGTTGCAAGTGTCTGGAACATTCCTCTGAAGCTTTGGAGATGAGGATACTTTTTGGTGAGTAAGGGTCGTTGTGTACATACTCAAGTGGGTAAGGATGCTTTTGAAACTCTTCTGGAAGTTGTGTTAGATGGAGGGTTGTAAGGCGTATCAAAGGCGTCACTTCAACTTTCAATTCAGCAAGTTTGGTCTAACAACCCTACCTTATCTTCCCTTTTGCCCAAACCGAATGAAATGTGTTGGCCTCAAGGTGCGATATTCTGGCAAGATTCGCCGATTCGCCCTTTAGTGAAACTAGGCAAACCAACGAATTTGTTGATTGTTCGCCGACATTTTTAGGAGGTGCAGACACAGTTTCAGGTGAAGTTCGACATTTTCAAAGGTGCAAACACAATTTCAAGTGGGGTTTGACATTTTTCAGAGGTGCAGTGCAAGGTGCAATCTCAGGGAAAGGGTTTGTGGGCTTTGGGGAGAGGTTTGGAAGAACTCGAGCAAGAAGAAGAGGATGAGGCATCACTACAACAACAGCCTACATTCTAGCAATCTTTGTGAAGAATCAGAGATTTTCGCCTGTATTTCGTCAGTTCGCGAAAAATCACTGATTTTTTAGCAATATGTGGAATAAATCGATTCCGCCCCCATTTTTGTTTCATTCCTCACTGAATTGGCTGAAATTCAGCAATTTCGCCAATATGTTTTCCTTTGGTTAGCCTTATCCTATAGCACTAGTTTTGTAGAACTTATCCATCAAGCTTGGTCAGGCTCATTTTGATATTATTCTTTGGCCTACTTTGATGTTTTCACTTCAGTCTTGTGTTCTCTAGGAAATTCAATGGGATTCCTTAGAACCCTGTTGTACTCCAGGAGTAGTTGTAAATACTCTTATGTAATGTTTTATGTTCTATAATATCAAGTTTGCTTTTCCCATTAAAAAAAAACTACCAAGCTCTTCTAAGTGATATGATACTTGGTTTTGGAAGCCCTATTGGTGATGAGGACTCAAAAATCGAGAATGATTTGGGATCAACTTTCTCACCCTCCAAGAAATGCTGTCACCTAAGACAAAGTAAATCCTCATGGTACGGAAGATCCTACAATTTTTACTCTCAGTCCTCTCAGTCGGATGTTTCCTTGTCCAAGTCATTAATATGTCAAGTTACTAAACAAATATTATTTGGATATGCTTTAGGCACGTGGTATTCTTTCAAGCATAAAGTCAAAAACTTGACTCTCATTGTTACTTAATATTCAAACAAGGGGCATGAATGCTAAATCAATGCAACGAAGAGACAAATCAAAGAATTGTTGCCATAATCTTACTTCCTTTTACGACTAATACGATTTGGATTTAAAGTTCCTTCCTTTTAGAGTTAATGTTATTTACATTTATTAAGAGAAAAATGTCATATTTATATTTATATTTATATTTTCTTTTCTTTCAAAAAATTGATTCTTTAAAATTAAAAGGTATAATTTCTTTGTGCTATTAATGAGGCACAAAAGTAACATCTTAATAGTATAAAAACTCAAAAAGTGGCACTAATACTTTTCCTTGATATTATTATGAAGACATTAAAAATGTGTTTGCTTGCAAGTCAAAAGGGAAAGAGAAATGAAGGCCGGGAAAGGAAAGTGAAGGAAAATAGAGTGAAACGAGTGGAATTATTTTTCTCTCTTACATCTTTTTTGGGTAAATTTTTTTTCCTTTTATGTAGTTTAATTGCAAATGGAGTAAAATGAATTTACCAAATTGCTTGGTTGGCCCTAGAATTGATGTAAAGTTAATATAAAAACTTTATAAATCAACCAATTTTATTTCGAGAGCCATAATTATGGTATTCTTTTTTTCTTCTTCTTCTTCTTCTTCTTCTTCTTCTTCTTCTTTTTTTTTTTTTTTTTTTTTTTTTTTTTGGTCTTTTTTCAATATAAGCATGATTATGTATTCCATGATTTCCATCCCACAAAACTCTTAAAGTAAGATATTTCATTGAAACATGAAATTCTTTATCAACAAACCCACACTCCATGGGCCTCCAGTCACTATTGATTGATTGACAATGGCCAAAAACACCACACAAGCCACACTTCATGTAAATCCAATGCACATGAGCCTCCCTGATGAAAAGGTGATCCAAAACTCTCCTAACACATCTACCAAAAAAAACTCTCCTGACATTGTTGCATTACAAATTTAAGTGGAGCCCACATGAGGTCCATCATGATGCCAATTCTACATTTTCTTATCATTATCCACATGTAGGCCCCTCACATTTGTGGCGGAGAAGCATCATAGAAAAGTATTCTGCCAATTCTACATTTTCTTATCCACAGCTTATACACACCAAAGTCTCCATGAAGCAGTCTCATCAAAGCTTCTTTGCATCTTTTATTTATGGAGATAACACCTCTGAGAATCGTGAAGCATTATGGTCATCCCTGCGTCAAGTCAATCCTGTCACCGAACCATGGGTTGCTCTTGGCGATTATAATGCATATATGCATGTTGGGGACAAGCGGGGCGGTCTTACCCTTTCTTTCCAGGAGACAGCGCCTTTGGCAATGCATGTTTGATTGTGACCTTCAGGATCTTAGGTGGATAGGGTACTCAAAGACTTGGAGTAATAAGCATCAAGGGCAACAACGAATTAATTCCAAATTAGACCGTGTGGTAACAAACCCGCTTGGCAAGATATTTTCCCCTACTCTTCGGTTAGATTCTCTAACACCGGTGTCTCCGACCACTCATCTATGGTTCTTGACACTGGGGATTCTCGCCTAACCCACATGGAAAGCCCTTCTCCTTTTACAACCATTGGGCTTCCCATCCTGATTTCCTCCCATTGGTTGCCGAAGCTTGGAGCCGTGACCAGCCTGGCTCTCTAATATGTGCTTTTCTTCTAAGGTGCAAGGAGGTTAAGAAGTGTCTTAAATCTTGGAGCAAACGAACATTTTCAAACTTAGATCGATAAATTATTGAGAGACAAGAGGAAGTAAAGAAAATTCAGAATCACATTGCTTTTAATCGGTTACTTACATCAACATTCGGAAGGAGAAAGTTGAGACCGAAGCTCTCAAATCCCTATACTTTGCTAGGGAGTCGAGTACCGCCAAAGATGCTAGAGTTCGATGGCTGACTGAAGGAGACGATAATACAAGGTTCTTTCATAGAGCAATACAGATCGGCGGCGACGCAATGCGATCTCTTCCATCTCGGACTCGCATGGTAATATTCTAACCGATCCTAACCTCATTCATATTGAAGTCGGAAAGTATTTTGAGTCCTTTTACTCGGCACTCCCCCCATAATTTGTGAAAATCTTAATATATCTATCGATCGGTCACTCCCACTGGATAAAGCAGCCTTGTTAATTGAGCATGTCACTGATTCAGAAATCAAGTCTGTAATTTTTGGCATGGATGACAACAGTGCCCAAGGTCCTGATGGATTCGGCACAGGTTTTTATAAAAGCAGTTGGGACATTATTGGCAAGGATCTCTGTTGTGTGATTAGGGAATTTTCAAAGACCTTGGCTGCCTGACCAAGTAAAGCTCTCTCGCCTCAGTCTAGTTCCCAAGGGTAGCGTACATAACTCATTTGCAGAATATAGACCTATTACAGTCTCCCCTCTTCTTTACCGGTTTATTGCAAAAATCATAGCTAACAGACTAAAGAAGGTGGTCACTAAACTTGTGGGCGTTAGTCAAAACGCATTTATTGAAGGAAGATAGATCTCTGATAATATTCTTCTAGTTCAAGAACTTCTCTATGGATATCAGAATAATATGGGTACACCCAGATTCGCGGCAAAACTCGATATCAGAAAGGCTTATGATTTGGTCCAGTGGGATTTCCTCCTCAAGTTGCTTGGTAAGCTTAATTTCCCACCTCTTTTTATAAATTGGGTATATCAGTGCAACATTAACCCAGGGTATGTGGCCTTTGTAAATGGTGCCTATTCACCAAAATTCACGGCAAATAGAGGTCTTCGTCAAGGGTGTCACATGTCACCACTACTTTTCAATATAATTCTGCAGGTGTTCACTGATGATATCACTTATGCTACTACCATGGGTAACTTTGATTATCACCCTCACTGCAAAGCCCCTCAAATCACGACAGTAGCTTTTGCGGATGATCTTTTTGTATTAGGTGCTGCCACTTGCAAAAATGCAGCTTACCTCTGTAATGCCCTCCAAGGTCTTGCTCTTCAGACTGGTCTCTACATTAACCATGAGAAGTCATCTATTCTCTATGGAAATTGCTCTCTCACCACTATGGAGACCTTTGAAAATACCTTGCATATTCCAACTGGTACCTTCCCGTTCAAGTATCTAGGCGTGTCAATTACATTAACAAAGCCCAACAATATGAATTATGATCTGCTCATTCAAAAGGTGAACAATCGCATCAATTCTTGGAGAAATCGTGTACTATCATATGCGGGCAAATTGGCACTGATACGGTCTGTCTTAATGGGGATCTTTTTTTTCTCCCCGGGCTAGTGCTTTTTACATTCCAATTAGCATAATCCGAAACTAGACAAAGATCCTAGCTAAATTTTTGTGGAAAGGTGCCTTTGAATCGGCAACTATAAAGTTGCTTGGGAGATGGTGTGTAGACCAAAAAAGGAGGGGAGCCTTGGTCTAAAAAATTTGCGTGAATGGAACCATGCGTTTCTTATGAAGCTTTTTTGGAGTTTAGCAACTAATCGTACCCGATGTTGGACCTCTTATATTCATCATAGATGGCTGGCAAATCAATCGATTTGGGGCCTACAACAACCAAATCAATGCTCATACACTTTGCGATGCATTATTAAAGCTCGAAAAGAGGTATTCTCCAACTCTAAAATTTTGTTGAAAGATGGGACCTCCACATTTTTGTGGGATGATCCTTGGATACAGGATAGCCCTATTCGTCGGAATGACAAGCTCATTGTAGAAACACTCGGTCAAAACCTTGCGGAAAAGGTGGCATCATTATGTTCAAGCCCTGGGATTTGGAGAGAAAACATCACTGACACTGCTATTTTTAACTATTGGAATCAAATCTCATCTATTCGGTTTCATCCTCGTCTTGCAGTAGAAAAGGTCATCTGGACCCCTGTGGCGAATGGGGAATTTACTATTAAGTCCGCCTGGAATGCCTTTCGTCGTTGCAATGATGAAGTCTCATGGTCAAAGCTAGTTTGGAATCATGGTACTCACCCCCGTTATGCCTTCATCTCTTGGCTTGCATACCATAAACGCCTAACCACTAAAGACATCATGCTATCATGAGGAATCCAAGTTGATCCAACATGTGTTTTCTGTCATCAAGCAGCTGAATCCATGGACCATTTGTACTTCAATTGTTCATTTACCAAGTTTATTTGGCAAGGGGTGCTTGCACTCTGTGGATACCATCGTTCTCCATTGAACACATGGACTGATGAATTAAATTGGATCTCCTCTCACTGGCCAAGTGCCAATCTCAAAAGCAAGGTGAAATGCTTTGCATGTACAGCAACTATTTATCGCATTTGGTATGCTAGAAATAATCGCATCCACAAGGGAGATAACTCTACGACAGTGGTTGTTCTTGCGCATATCATTATCATTGCCGATACTCGTAACGATTCACTAATTCTCAAGAATTTATCGAAGACAACTATAATAACCTGAGTTTCTTTGAAAAATGGAGAATCAGAGTGAAGATGAAACACAAACAAAGCACTCTATATCATTGGGTAAAACCTCCTAATGACTGGATAGCAGTAAATTGTGATGGCTCTGTAAGGGGTAATCGAGGTGGGTATGGACCAATTGGAAGAAACTCAACCGACTGTAATATTTGGCTGCTGCAGCAGGTCGAGGAAGCTAATGTTCTAAAGATGGAATTAAAAGCAATTATGTGTGGCTTTACTCAAGCCGATCGTCATGGTGTGTCGAAACTACAAATTCGATCGAACTCCCAAATAGCCATTCAGATTGTTACAGAATCACTAAACACTCCTTGGGTGGTGCAGGATATTTTTGATGATATTCAGAAGATCAAACAGAGATTTCACAGAGTTGTATTCGTCCATGAATCTAACATTTGTGTTGATTTTCTTGCTAGCTTTGCTAAGACTTTTTCAGAAACCGTCTTGAACCCTTATAACCTTCCATGTGGCTTGTCCAAAAAAAAAGAAAGCATCATAGAAAAGTAACCCAAATCTCAGTTCATACATTTGCTCATCCCACGGACGCACATGTAAGTATGTAACGCACAAAGAAACCCGTATAAAAATTTCATTTTTCAAAAACGAATATGGGAGGCGGAATCAGATGGTCACTTTAAACAAAACAAAGAATCGGACGGTCTCAACAAAGGCACCAATGAGAAACCCATTTGAAGATTGGGACATGCGTCACAATTCCAATTTAAAATCGGTCAAGTCGGCAAGAAATTTCAAATTCTTAAAACCCGAAAACTACGAACCGGTTCTTCTTTCAAATTGGCGCCATCATTCTGTAGGATAAAATATTCGAATTCCCATATTGACAGCGATTCACATTCACAACAACCTCCGCAAATCGAGTTTCAAGGTTTTACATTTTGATATCGAAAGAGAAGATTTTGATATTCAATGGACGAAATGATAACAGTCGATCCCATTGCCAAAGAATCGTTTAATTACCCATAAAACCCTAAAGAAGTTGAAGTCGGTTTAAATTTCATAATCGATTAGGGTTCCGATCAATGAGTGAAAATTAGGGTTTTAGATGCACGATGAAAACAATTGGATTCACGGCAATAACCACTATTTCATTTCCGAAAATTGCTCAACCATTATATTTTCTGCTATAGAAGAAGAGTATTTCTGTCAGGGAAGGATGACTGAAGAAAAAAAAGGGGAAGAACACATTGAATAATGGAGTACTTATTTTACACATCTGATCTAACAGTTCGCAAAACCCCTTCAGAACTCCTGAGAAGCAGATCCAATCTCACCCTTTCCTTTCCCAACCTTCTTAGGCAAAAGGTTCTGGTGAATGTTCGGCAAAACGCCTCCATTAGCAATGGTAACAGTTCCCAGAAGCTTACTCAATTCCTCATCGTTTCTCACCGCAAGTTGAATGTGTCTCGGAACAATTCGATTCTTTTTGTTGTCTCGAGCAGCATTTCCAGCCAATTCCAAAACCTACACAAAGGAATTTAAAATAAATAAAAAAACCCCATCATTACAGGTTTCCAGTTTTAAAGTAGCGATCAAAGGCAAAACCAAGAAGAAAAATCAAAATCGAAGACTACAATCTAACCTCGGCTGCAAGATACTCAAGAACAGCGGAAAGATACACTGGAGCACCAGCACCAACTCGCTCAGCATATTTACCAGCCTTGAGAAACCTAGCAATCCTTCCAACGGGGAATTGCAGGCCTGCTTTGTGCGACCTTGACACCGATTTGGACGCTTTGGCCTTCCCTCTCCCTCCCTTGGTTGTTCCCGCTGAACTCATTTTCTCTTCTTCGATCTATCAAAATTTCAGAAACCCTAACCCTAAACTGTACACTCGCGAGAAGAGACACTGCGTTGAAGATGGAACTAAGCGTGAAGTGAAATAGCGGAGGGTTTAAGTAGGGGTCGAGTCGGTGACTGATTCCTAGGATTCTATACGCTTATTGGTTAGCTTGAGTTGGTGCGGATCGCCAACGTGGCAATTCTCGCGGGGTAAGAAGGGGGCCCCCCAAAATATTCGATTTTCAGAAACGCCCTTTTTCGCGGTTGTTTTTGGATTCTAAAACAACTGATGTATCAGACGGTTCTTAACTCTACCCAAAAAAGAAAAAAGAAAATCAGACGGCTACTAAACTCTCACACGGATAGGCACTTAATTTTTTTTATTTTTGGTAAATGTAAAGTATTTAGCGGGAATTTATGAGTCCGGATCACCTTTCCATCACGTTTATGTCACCCCAAGATCAAGTAGAGCTAAATTCATGAGTCCGGATCACCTTTTCATCACGTTTCTTTCACCGCAAGATTTGATGAAGCTAAATTTATGAGTTCGGATCACCTTTTCATCACGTTTCTTTCACCATAAGGTTGGATGAAGCTAAATTTATGAGTCTGAATCACCTTTTCATCACGTTTCTTTCACCAAACTCATATACAATGAGAATTACTATTAAACCCTATATGATTATTGAGTGTAACATTTATTCATGTTGAAATTGTGTCGCTTAAACCATAGTACATTGTATCAAATATTTTAATATAGTAGTAGTATGATATATTTGTATTATTTGATTTATAGTATAGACCATATAGACAAAATTGATACAAATAAAGTATGTTGTGCAAAATATTAGTATTATTTCATGCCAACAAATATGGTAATGGCATGGCATACATGTATCACTTGTTACTACGTACAGTATGAAATGAATAAAATGTATTGCTACCATATTGATATGCTATAAAATATAGAACACTAATACTGTACGAAATTGACACCTTTGATAATTCTGTTTTTGTTGTACTAAAGAAAGCTATTATACATGCAAGATGACTAGTATTTGAGCACAACTGTTAGGGATTCAGTTGATCAATAACTTTGGAATATTGATTTGGAATTGCATTCTTGGATCAAGCAAAAATTCTAGACCCTGCCATATGGGTGAATTTGTTCTTCCGTCTCAATCTCCTTTTGTTCATATGGATGAACTATACATATGGCATTTTTCAAGAGGAATCAAAGTCACCAAAACAAGTTATCAAACATGCTACACAATTTACATACGAATACAACACAAATGATATCGCAGCTAGTGGTAGAAGGATAAAATGGAAATGCATAGAAGAATGTTGGATAAAAGTTAATGTAGATGGATCAAGTCAAGCAAATGGGAAAAAAGCATGGTACAAAGTTGTTGGAAGAAACCATGATGGAAGGGTGGTGTTTTGATTGCCTATGGTTGTGGTGCTCAAGAAGCCTTGTAGTAGAAGCATTAGCAATCAAATCGGCCATGAGCTTTTGGTACACCAGTCAAGTACATAGCATTTGGTATCGAGCTACCACCATATCAATTACCTAACATTTGGTATTAGAGTTAACACCACCTCAAGGATTTGAATCTCAGTAAGTTGAATGCTAGTAAGATTGCACAACATAAATCATGTATTCAATACGAAAAGCAGCAAGAGTAGCTGTTAAAGTTTAATGCGTTAGTTGAGGAGAGAAAGGAAAAGAGAAAATATTTGATGATTTAGTGGACGATAATACTTTAGACATGAAGAGTTTTAACGAGTCCTTGCACAACTATGACGACAACTAGAAGTCCCAAGGAAAAAGATGGAGCAATTGGTCATCAAGAAGATTGAGACAGGGTAGAAGAAGATTAAAATATTTGAGTGGCTTCAACAAATACATTATTATGTGCGTAATGACGCCCAACTTGTACAGGAGAAGATTGGGAAAGCCTAGTATGAAATAGGTTAAGGTTGTGTTTGGTTTCGCAATTATGTGGAGTCAACATCAGAATCGTGTTTATAAAGAATCACAATTCAGTGGAATTAAGTTCTGTAGGATCATATTCGTAAAATAAACTGTTTGGTTCTCCTCATTCTAAAAAATGAACTTGTCTGAAAAACCATTTGGCTACCCTAATTCTGCAAGTGAATCTATCTGAAAAACTGTTTGGTTACCCTAATTCTGTGAATGGATTTAATTTGAATAACTTGAAAAACCATTTGATTATCCAGATTGATAAATGACCAACACTTAATCTCAAATCTCTTTTTAGATTTTGAATTTTATTTTTGTTTTTCTTGGTTAATTGTCCTCAATTTTGTCTCTGGTTTTGTTACAGATAACATGTTTTTATCTGTGCAAAATGCCAAAAAAACTTTAAGATGTCTACTTATTGTACAAATTTGTGAGTTACATTCATTCAAGACAAATGATAAGTTTCCCATTATGTCCACAATGCAGATAGAAAAGGCTGATCAAAATAGTGCAAATCTAAATCCACAGGGACAAGTTTCTAAGATAATAGCTCAACAAGTAGCAAGCTACAATAGACTTCTCCATTGGTAATCTAATCCGCACCATCTTTCACAAGTCCAGATATAGTAACATGAACTTGACTAGTAGCAAGCTATGAAATTCGTCTACATTGAGAACTTTGACGACCACCTTTCAAAATATAAAGATGGCTCACACATCTTGGAAATAGTAGGACATATTTTTCTGTGTTTAATGCTATGGGTATTTCCTCTTTGTCTGGTCATTCACCCTTTAGAGTTTGTGTGTTAAATGCAAGTAAACAAATATAACATAAAGCTAGTGCAAAAACTTTTGTAATCAGTTATGGGTTGATTGGGTAATAAACCCCCAACAAAATTCCAAAATTGTTCATCAATACATTATGAACTCCATAACCAAATCCTTTGTCTTTAAAATGAAAAATAAAGTTTACACTTAAAATATATTTTTCAATTATGGTTAAAAAATGTTAAATAATCATCAAGATTACAGAAAATTCAAAGTGCATAAACTCAAAGAAACAACTCGTTACAAAATAATATGAAAAGACAATCTCAAAAAAGTCATACATTCAAAAGCGCAAAATTCAAAATAACCAAGCCACCAGTGAAACCATAGTTGCAACAGTGGTTGGTGCTGACAAAGCACTCCAACACTTTCGATGGCTGGTGATGGTGCAATCCCTTCAAAATCTTCTACTGCGGTTGTGGCTCCAAGAAGACCCATCAAAACCAAAATATAGATGGTGAAGACAATGGTCAACTTGAAGTTCCAAAACTTGGACTTCTTAAAAGGGAAGAAAGACTCCCAAAACAAGTGCTATATACAAGAGTGTTTTGATTATATAAAGAGAAATGGGGAGCTTCTAAGCTTTTAAAACTGAGTTCCTGGAGAAAATAGGAATCTGTCAGTTCTTTGAAGGTGGCTTAAAAACAAAAACAATCATTCAAGAAGTAAAATCCCATTTTCTCATTCTACTCTTCCCTGCTAATGCATGGACCTAGGTGGAGAGGGTGAAGCACCAACCTTTTTAGAACTGAAAAAAATCCAGCCAGAAACTTGATGGTTTGGGTAAGTGGATATCCAATTCAAGAAAGACAAAGTTGGGAGATGCCAATGAATAAAGTAAGAGCCTTTTAAATGATGCTTAGGCTTGTACCAATGTTTGGGACCAACTGAGAGAGCAAAGCACCAAAGTATTGAAAAGTACTTGGGGGCAGTTGCGGGAAGTGGTTGATTGGCCATGCAATTGCCCCCTAGCGGTTGATTGGGCCGTATAGGTAGAATTGGGATTGCTGAAAGGTTAGAGAGTACGTGTTGGAGAGGAGAAGACCCATTCTTGCAGAACTTCAATGACTTCCGAATCTTAGAAGTAAGCTAACTACTCACTCATTCCTTTATTTTTCTTCTTTTTTGAGGGTGATTTTCTTACAAAAACCTCTGCTGGAAGAGGACTTGATTGGAAAATTTATTATTTATCAATGATCCCGTTCAAATCATGCTAGGATAATAGATCTTATATATATTCATGGCAGATGCTTTCAGAAGGAGTTATTAAGTTATGGATCCAAGTTTTGTTTAGTTTGTGGCATTTTTTAAGTTTGGAGTATTATTTTTGGGATTCAAGAACATAATCTAAGCCTAAGATCATCCCAAAATTTATTTAAAATGGGAGATCATGAGTTATATTTGTTGACTTGTTTGTGCAATCAAAGTGTTGCTATAGGAGGTCGCTTCAGCGATCGCTTAAAACAATTGATCCTATTCCGGTTCTGCTTCGATGTTTGTTTTGCTTCCTAAGCTTGATCATAACGCTTGAACATGATCATAGGACTTACTTGGATCTCGCTAGAGCAATTGGTTGTGAGGAATTGCGTTGTTTATTAGATTTTATCCATTAAGACAGGTAAGGAAACAAGTACATATTATGCTAAATTATTTGATGTGTTGACTTCTTTAATGTTATAAGCATGTCTATAATACATTGGTATGTTGCATTTACTGTTTATGCATAATCATTTACTTTATGTGAATCATAAATAATAGTCATTGTGCTTCACTTTAATATATGATGTGATATAAATGTTGTGTAGTTTTGACTTGGGGAATGCCTACATTGGTATCCCTAGCTTTGAATATCAGGGAATATGGTCTAGACCATTGTCTTTGGTACTTCTTACATATTCCTTAGTTGTTATCCTACATGTTTAGGAAGTCTAAATGCATAGTTAGGTTACTCATTACATGCTACTACCCTTTCAGCAATGGAATTGAAGCCAGATGATACATGATAGCAGTGGCTAGATCATGTAGGTGTCCAAAAAAGGTAATCAGTTCATGAGGAGACACAAACCCACTGTTATCATGTAATGGTAGTGTTACATATTTTGACGGTTAGGCTCATGGGCGTCCAAAAGAATGCTTGGGTGTCGTGAGGAGAAATAATAAGCATCCGCCCTAGCAAATGTGGATGACCATATGGTTTCGGAATGCCATTCTAACAGAGGTAGCCAGTCCATGAGGATTGACATTCCTAGGTGGAGAATGATACTGGACTAAAATGGGCACTAGGCCTGAAGAAGGGTATCTGTACCACATTTAGTGTGTTATGATATGACTTTGCATTGGGTTTAGAATGTTTGACATGTATTAGTACTCATACCAATGGTTGTGATGAGAGTGTGGATCTATAACCCCAAAATGGTGATGTGTACTATACCCCCTTACTCGGGATCCCAATAGAGGTAGCTCATCAGTGAATAATCAGAGTTACGAGACCTTCCTATAGGAGGGGTGGTATTCATCTTAATGAATGCCTGCTTAGGTAGAGACTAACATGGTTAGTTCATTAGCTACATGCTTAGCATGTCATTGCATTCTTTACATTATTGTATTTATGTGGTATATATGTGAATTGTTACCTTATTAAGTTTAAGTTTTGTAGAACTCATTCATTGTGAATTTTATTATTTTATTCAAATTACTTTGCAAATCATGAGGGAACTTTCTCTATGAGAGTTTGAGCCGACAGAATCAAGCTATAAACCCTCAAAAGAATACTCGAAGGCCCACGGAGAATTGTATGGACTATTCCTACAAAGTCCAGCCCTTTTGAGACTCATGATATTACTTATGAGGGCAGAGTGGCATTGGTTGCAATTATGTATACCTTTGTTTGCCAAGTTAAGTGAGTTGCTAGACTTTTCGAATGGTTTGGGATAAAAGAATTGTAAACCATAATTAAACTATTTTCTTTGCTTCTGCTCAAATACTCTTTTCAGATACTACTTAGTATTCATTTTAGAACTTTAAACATTATTATTATCAATTGATGAACTGATTGTTTCTTGCTCTTAATTGTGGAATTTTGTGCTTTATTTATTATTGATAGTGTAATCTGATATTGTGGCTACAGATCACATCCAAGGGTTGTCGCGGCAGATCTGATACTATCGGGTGAGGTATGACACTATAAATTTAGGGGAAGATTAACATGCCAAGCAAAGAGGGGTTGGAGAACCATTCATTTTAAATAAAGCTTGACCTGTTGGAGGAGCATCATAGGCAGCTTTCCATAAAAATGACCTAATTTTTTGAAAGGTATTGATTATCATTGTTGTCGACATAAAGTATGGTTTAATTACAACGATCCATTAATACATAAATTCTGCTTGAGTTTTTGTATTGGGATGAAGGCAATATAGGCTAATGACATTGGTGAGCAAATGAAAAGTCAACTTGATGGGGGAGTACTAAGTCATATAGTTTATGTTATTCGAATTACAACTATGCAATTACCTTGAGGACTGAAAGAACCTAGACAAAGGTCAGGGCAAAGTATGGAGATGGGGGGGGGGGGGGGGGGCATAGGAAATTTTGTGGCTATTACACTCATAATATGAATGTCCCCACCACCTAATTGGAAGCCAATGAAGCATAGCATTTCATAAATCTTCTAATGGTTTGATCTTTATGATGTAGAAAAATTACAGTTTTTTTTTTTGGGCATTGATAACTTTATATTGTGAGGGAAGAGACTATTATATATATCACAGGAAAAATCGAACCATGCCCTAATTACTAAGAGGTGCTAGTCATTACCGACTAAACAACCTTCAATAGTAAAAGTACAAATTCTTTACCTACTGATGAGAAGAAGGATAATTCTACACCACATATGAAGTCACAGTGAGGATTTGACCTTTAAGACGACGGACCCTGAACATTTTGTGTTGTGAAGTCCTGCATCTTCAATATATAGGTCTCGATCAAGATAAACATTTCATATACAAACTTTATTTAAAGAAATGTTGGGAATTAAAACTACAACATGAGGTCACATTAATTAATTTAAAAAAAAAAAAAAACCCCATTACATGAGGGGTCTATGTTAGTTGGTTAGCATACTTCTACAACAAGCATTAATCCTTCTAAGAAAAACAATACGAGATTCAGTTAGTCAGCATGGAATGATCAATTGTTCTTCAACAACAACTGTTCAACATGAATGGTGGAATAAAATACTTGAATGAGTAATCAAAATATGCTTCCCTACTCATTAGTCATTCATGTTTGAGATGTTTTTGTATTCTTAACTTTAAAGCCTAACAATCATATTACTTGCCCTTACTTTAGAACGTTAACTGATGCTAAATGATGTGTTCTTAACTATTAGTAAGATTTTCATACCATTTTATTAGATGCGTAATTATTTTTTTTTTTGGTTAGATTTATTTGTATTTGTTACCTTCGTTCTTATGAACACATTATGATAACACTATGAGAAGTTGGTTCAACTTTTATCACTATAATAATTAGCTGTCTTATTTTGTCACATTGTTACATGAGCACATTGTGACAACATCGAGAAGTCAATAGCTGATCAGCTCATTGTAGTGGGGTCCATTAGGCTAAAATTTGGTGGATTGCAATCTTTATCAGAGACACCTACTTCCATCTCATCCAATAGTTTTTTGTTCAATGCTTTTTGATAGCTACTCTAACCAACAAAACAAAACCCAAAAAAAGAAAAAGAAAATGAAATTGCTATAAATGACAGGACTGGACACTTGATATTGGAAAAGCGTAAAATTTTGAAGGTTTTTTATACTAGCTCCCCCTTCATTAGTTTACTGATTGAATGAAGAAACAAGGTAAGCTAGTAAGAAATGGACAATTCATTTATATCTGAATGAATGACATATGTCTATAAATCACATTCAAATGTTCAAATTAAAGTAAAATAAAAATTTTATATTTTCTGAATTTTACGTCAACTTATGGATGTGATTGATGGACGTTGTATCATTCATTTAGAGATAAATGAATGGTTGATTTCTAACCCCTAAAAAAAAAAAGAACACATACAAAAAAAAAAAATTGGTAAATGCGTCTAAGATAGTCAAGATGATTAGTACCTAATCCAATATTGAGCATTAAGACCACGAAACTCATTGGAGTAACCATATTTTGTAGAGTAAAATTTTGTTTTGAAAATTTGGGATCCATTTAATAAGCTACCACAGTATTTATGCTTTGAAAAACACTATAGACAATTTTGGCTATTTCTAAAAGCATAACACTTTGATGGGAATCTGTTGTAACTTACATTCAAAACCAAAAACAATACCGATAGGGTTTTAGAGGAGTTCTTATGTTTATGATGCAAATTCCATTAATATTTATTATCTCACAACTAATTAACTTAAATCTAGTCTAGACTCAACTTTTGCTTCGATAAAAAAATGCAATAACAAATGGTTATTATGTTAAAATTGTTTATTGAAACAGTATTTTTTTTTCATAAATTTTAATTTGTGTTTAACAGAATACTAGAAACAAAATAGTTTATCAAAAAGTTTTTCCTAATTTTTTCGTTTATTGAAGCAGGAGACATAGAAGTTGTTTTTCAATTGATTGTCAAATGGACTATTAATGAGAAAAAAAACTAGTAAAAAATTTCAAGAGTATATTTATGCCATTAATGTATTAGCCAAAAATATATATATATATATATATATATATATATATATATATATATATATATATATATAGTAAACTCATCGCTGGCTAAATAATGTCATAAATTATTTATTTTTTTGTTTTTTCCTTCCTGTTATCGTCTTCTCGTACGAGTCAAAAACTATTGTCTTAAGTGTGTAGGTCTTATATTTCTGTTTGAGATTGATTTCAATAACAAATGAATTATTATAGAATTTTACTGCTTTATCCCTATATGGATCAAGAATTTTTAAACCCGGTTGAAATTTCATAATCAACCCAGTGATTCGATCCCCATTCCCTGGGCCCTAAATCGGTCTCCAGACCAGATCGAATTTTCCAACTTCTAAGTTTTTAATCTGTCCCTCAATTTTGTGCCCTAAATTGTACGGGTTATTTATATGCACTCATGGGCATGAATTGAACCGGTTATTTGAAGCTTGTGCTACGTTGGATAACTAAGTGTATCGGTTAAGTACAACTGATTTAATAATTGAGCACTATCAGTTACACTTGACAGCCATGGTCACTTCATTAATTAACACTATGAATCTATGGACCACCAACTAGTATTTGGTTCTTTTTTGTTCGAGATTCATTTGAACTACCTTACACACACATTGATTACATTCTCAAAGTAATTTTTTATAATATAATTTGTATATACAGTGGAATTTTATTTATTTACCGAAAGAGATTCAGACCCTTGACCTTATAAGACATTTTTAAAACTTGAATGAATCATTGAATCCCGTCAACTCAATTATATCCCATTTAATCTAACATTAATAGAATTACCTATATTGAGTTGTATATAATAGAAATGCCTTGCTATTTGGTTTATGGTATGCCAACCCATATTTGAGACTTCTGAACCCATGCAAACTGTATTGACTAGAGTCAACTGGATTTGGCTTAATCGCCCACCAGATCCTAGTACTTCTCGGAATATGGTATCTGGAATTAGTCACTTGGCAACAATCACATTCCGGGGCTTACCACGACACTTCTCTAGGCTTGGTATTCTGAATTATGCATTGGGCGAGCAGTCACATTCCAAGCTTACCACAGTCACTTATTGGAAGCAAGTTTCCAGACTAGCGACTTGACCATTGACACTTTCCAGACATGCCACTTGACAGACTTCTCAGCTATCAATTGTCGGCAAGATCTTTAGTATATACGAAGAACTCCCTTTTACAATTGTACTTGTACTGTAACATTAAAGGCACTGTACCTACACATTGGCACTTATCAGAAGATAAGATAAGGTAGCCTGCCAAAATCTTGATGGGTATTGCTTTCAGTAGGCTTGTTGGGAGTTCATGATAAGATATTTAGATCGATCTTATAAAGCATGCCAACAAGTTGCCTTCGCCTTGGTCCTTTTGATGAGATTTGTTAGGAATTGAATATGGCCATCCTACGGCTATCATTCATTATCTCCAACTACAAAATGGATCACTTAAAGACCCTTGTTTGGTAAGCAAGGCTAAGCCAAGCCAAGTCAAGCCGAGCTAAGCAAAGTTAAAATATAATTAGCTCCTGTGCCTATCAAAGAGAACTTCATTTATTCAGGCATTTATTCCTCTTTGGGAGCAACTGTATTATTCAAAGTAAGACTTTACTATTGGAGTTGACTTCCTCTCTACAAAGGTGCCTACTCTTGTATGTTTGCTTATATGTTTGCAGATTTCTAGTTCAACACGCTTCTTGACCGACTCGGAGTAGTCAAATTTTGTAACAAACAGTTCCAATAACTCTTTTCCCTACATCATCCATTAATTAAAATTGACCTAAACCAATATTCATTCAATCTGTAGATTAATAACGATAAGATGGACTTTAGTACACATGGATGGTGGACAAATAAATAAGATTATCTACTAATAGCCTGCATTTATTTTTTAATCTGAAAAAAAAATGGTGTTAATCATTACCCGTTGGATAGGGACATTTTTTTTCTCCAAAAGCGAAAATTATTTTCATCATAAACTAGTGTAGTTTCTACTTTCTACCCCCAAAAGTAAAAAATTACCCTCCAAAAGGAAAAAGAAAGTTATAGTATCCACCATAGTTGACTTTGAATTCGATTATAAATAAATTATTCTGCCCATTTAAAAGGCACAAACTTTTGTGGTCTACCCTCCACTGACGATGCATCACTCGGTTGAATTTTGAGAACCAGCTCATCCGATCGGGTCAACCAGGAGTTTTACATTTAAGGGTAATTTTGTAATTCCGAAAAATATGGGTCATGATTTTCTTTACCAAAAAGAAAAGTGTCCATGATTGTAAACTCAGTTTATGAAAAAAGAAAAAAGAAAAAGAAGAAGAAAGTGTTCATGATTGAAGAGAAGAACCCTGTTAATCACACATCCAGATTCTCGGAAGATGTCATTTTCAGACTAATCTGGCTTCTGTTCTTATTAGTCGTCTTCTTCAAGGTTTGGGTTCACCGGCCACTACCTAACTCTCTTTCTTCCTCCTCCACCATATCTCTTTTCCACCCACCAGCTGTTGTGAACCGTCGAAGGAGCTGTCGATCTCTTCAACCACTCCTTCCGCCTTTTTAGGTTAGAGGTTTTGGTTGTTCATAATGGAAATTCCACATTCGTCCAAGCCACCGCAACCACCGTTACAGGCGGCGATGGCAGAACATCAACCACCACTTTCGTTTCCCATGGAGATCCCTCATGTAACCGACGAAGTCACTGCTGCTTGGGAATGGGGCAGCCTTCTGGATTTCACTGTCGATGATCAACTTCTCGTCTCTTGGGATTCAGAGACGCACCAGATCGCTCCATCTCTGGAATCTGTCCCTGAGCCTCCGTCAAATAGTGAATCGGATCGTTCTGATGATCGAATTCGTAAGAGGGATCCTCGTTTGACCTGTTCGAATTTTTTGGCTGGTCGAATTCCATGCTCGTGTCCTGAGGAAGATGAGAAGGATGAGGATGAAGAAGCTTCTATGGGGAATAATAAGCGTGCGAGAACTTACTCGGCGGGGAATGCCCGATGTCAGGTTCCTGGCTGCGAAGCAGATATTAGTGAACTCAAGGGTTATCATCGTCGTCATCGTGTTTGTCTTCGCTGCGCCAATGCCACTTCTGTTGTTCTTGATGGCCTGTCAAAGCGGTACTGTCAGCAGTGTGGCAAGTACGTCCAGTTTCTCTTTGTTTTTTGTTAATTATTCGTTTGCGATCATGTGATGTGTTTTAAGAACCCAAAGAATGTTTGGAGGCATTTAGTGAATCATTGAACTGACAGAAAGCCAACAGTCGTGTTGATAATGTCATCTAGTTCATAATTTAAACGAAATGGGATTCCTTCTAGTTAAATTTTAGCCTACTGAACTGCTGGTCGATGTTACTGATAATTTCTCTGTAATTTCAAACCACTGTGCCACAAGATATTATACATGTAGGACAGTATATTCATGATTCGTTCAGGGTTGGAAATGCTTTTTCCTTCATGGTTTCCACAGTAAAAGCTTGACTTTTGCAATTGTGAAAAGGTCAGAATAGAAAAGACTAGCTATCTTAGCTGAATTGTGTGTTGGTGCTCTGAAATTAGGAGCTGGTACCCTGGCTTTACTTTTCCAGTCATTGGTGCTATGTCCCTTGCTTATCTGATAACTTGTCTTGGTTGGTCGAGAGTTCTTCATTGAAGGCCACACCGCTGAACAGATTGGTGTGTGATTTTGGCGATCCTACTCTATATCTATCTCGTCCTTTGGTTTATTCAGAGTGACATTACTCAAATTTTTATCGAGGAAGAGGAAGTGGGTATCTCTAGGTTGAAATATTCAATTCATTTTTTTTTAATATATTTACTAGAGATTTTGAGCATTAAGATGGCATAATGACTTTTGGTTTGCTTGTTTCATTGTGAGAGATGGAGGAAATGTGCTTCCTATTTAAATTTTACTGATGTTGGTCCCTGGGTGCCAGGTTTCATGTATTGTCAGACTTTGATGAAGGTAAACGCAGTTGTAGGAGAAAACTAGAGCGCCATAACAAGAGGCGGCGCAGAAAAGGTGCAGTCGAAAAGGAACCTCAAGAGGACCTGCCTGCTGAAGATGTTAGTGCTGATGGAGAAGGAGATAAAGGTATATCAGCTCAAACAGATTCCAACACATTTGATCATCTCACTCTAAGGAGCAAATAATGGTTGGGCTGCATTAATTTAATTAAAAAAATTTCTCTGATAAACTTGTGATACATTTCTCTCGAGTGATATTCAGTTTGAGTTGCTGTATAGATTGGGCATTTGAGAAACTTTTGTCTTGGGATGTATCTACGCTGCTTATGCTTCTTGGGGTGTGGTTAGCATTTTTCAAGACATGTTGAGTGGGTGAGCATTTTGTTTCATAACACTGGTTTTGGTTATGTTCTCGACACAGATAGTTTATGCTTGAGCAACCAGCTGGGCAGCAAGGTATCCTTGGATGCTGGAGATGGACACGTTTCTCCACCTAGCTCAGCTCCTGGTTCGCAAAATATCCAGAGTGATAGCGGTGTCTCAAATGTGGTTTCTGGTGAAATGCATATGGATGGAGGGAAAGACAGTTCCAAATGTGCTATTTCTTCACCTATTTGTGACATCAAGAGCTCTTATTCATCTATGGTAGGTATTAAACTACTAGTTGTTTCCATCCTTAGGCTTGGTATGTTAGACTTGAATAATTCTATGCCATTTCTTGTATTGCTTTGTTAACTATGAGATAATGATTCATTATGTGGTTGTAGTGTCCAACAGGTCGAATATCTTTCAAGCTTTATGATTGGAATCCTGCAGAATTCCCAAGACGACTTCGGCACCAAGTATTTCTAATGGATTATAATTGCAGTTTAGTATTTACAGGAGAATGCACTTTTTTCATTTTGAGATTAAGAAAATGGTTAACACATGATACTGTCACTATTTGCAGATATTCCAGTGGTTGGCCAGCATGCCAGTAGAATTGGAGGGGTATATCCGTCCAGGATGCACCATCTTAACCACCTTCATTTCTATGCCACAATTTATGTGGGAGAAGGTGATGATTTAAATTCTGGGTTGTCTTGTGTCATTTATAAATCTTTTAATGGATAATTGGAGCCTAAACATTGGTTACTGCACCTTTCTACCTATGTTGGGTTTTTATAGATCACTGATATTTTTACCTATAGATTGCCTATGGGTGCATGGCAGCACTTCGACCAACATTAATTTCTGCCGAGCTGACTTCACTGATTCCAGCTGGTTGACTTATGGTTTCTCCTAACATCCTATAAAGTAGTAAAAACTTCTTGTTGTGATTCAATGGAAGTTAAGTCTTTGACTTACTTTTCTTCTTTTTTCTGCTTGCCTCCTATCCTTCTCGATCATTTTGGTTGCTTCTCTCCTCTTATATGAGTCTCTCTCTCTCTCTCTCTCTCTCTCTGTTTCTCAAGTTAATCAAGCTTGAAATTTGTTCAGTCCCTTGTAGGTGACTGAAACTGGTGATACCAGCTCCATTCTGCTATGCTCTCGTGTATGCATGCTTGACTCTCCATTAGGTCTAACGTTCTAGAATGTTGTGGCTTCAGTGGTCAATTGATTAATTTGCAGGTTTGATGGGTTTCAGGTGTATTTTTTGGTATTCCAACTGTTATATGAGGTGTCCTCTTGTTTCATCTGAGGACGATGAGGTGATCTAACTTCTTTTTATATTCAGATGAATCCTTCTAGAAGGTATCTCATTTCTAGGTCTAATTTATTTCATGGATGAAGTGATGAACCCTTTTCTAGATTGTCCTATTCATTCTTCAAAATCACCTCATGAGGCACATTCTGGCCGGAATTGTTTGAATCAGTCACATGTTGGCAACTCTGATGATTTATGCCTTTCTTAATAATGGCAGGGTTGAAGTTGAAAACTATTTGAACTCGGTTAGAATACTCATTTTTTTTGGTTCCAGCTTTTGTTTCCGCCTTTCTGATTCTTCTAGCCTTTTCTTTAGCCCTTTCAGTGCTTATCTTGGGATTTTAAAGATCCACTTTTGCTGCTTTGAGTTGCTCTGAGCTGAAATTGGGGAGTTCCGTCTGGAAAACCCTAAAGCTCAGTTCTCTCCTACAAAAATACTTATGAGGGATTCCCTTTCTTTACCTCTATTTCCTCCCACTTTGAAGCTTCGGATGGAGGTTAATTTAGGGGATTTCGTACAGTATGAAAGGTTTTTTTTAGTAGTTTCTGGTTTTTATTCTTTAGGGGGATGTTCATGTAAGATGATATCACATTGTTGGTATCATATGAGCTTCTGAACTTCATTTATATGGTTTTCAGTTCAGGGTTATGAATGCAATTGCATGTAAAATTATTCCTCATTTCAAATCAGATTTTTTTATAATAATAATAATAATAATTTAAAAAAATTTTCAAGATGTTTTAGGGAATAGTTACAGGATTCAAATCCCGACTCTGTTAAACAACACCTCATGGGATTCTTCAAGTCGACTTTGCTGTTGACAATCATGGCTAAGCTGAGTTTGTCATTTATACTTGGATATCCTCCTATTTTCTTGCCTCTTTAAAGGAATGGCATAAAAAGCATTAACATAAAATATGTAAACTGTTATGGTGGGTCAGGCAGAGCAACTTATCTAAGTTGGTTTTGCTGTTTTGCTTAGTGTTGTCGATCCCTTTTTATTAGGTCACGGACGCATTCTCCTACCCCTACCGGAGAATGAAATGCATGGGGGCAGGGGTTGGTCCCATGTAGACAACTGCGTCTTATCCTTAGTATTAATCCTTTGTGTGTGTGGGGGGGGGGGGGGGGGGGAGGGGTTTGGGTTGCTTATATGCTGGTTAAGTGCATCTTATCATTAATCCGTGGGGAAAAGAGCATGGCCTCCATGCTATTGCAGTGGCTATATAGCTGGGCAGTGATCAGCCTTAATCATTGGACATTATCACACCTTTAGTTGGCAAGGCGTTACTTAGGTGGCACCTTGGTCTCTAGGCACTTTGGTCAACCTGGGTAGCTTGGTTGCCTAGGTGGGCACCTTGTACAGGTTGCTTGCTTAATTGGGTTTCCCTATGTATTGACTCTCCAAAGGCTTGGTTCACCTAGGTGCCCTGGCTACTATGATCACACCCTCTCGCTTTCCTTCTTTTTTTTTTTTTGGGGGGGGGGGGTTTACAACACCTCTCAGTTTTTAACATATGGTATTTTTTTAATCTTTATTTATGATGCTCGAAATACCACTGGAAGTTTGTTAAAAATCATCATCATCTCATAGCCTTTTTGCTTCCTTATTCAGTTTTAGAAGGATAATGTAAATGCTATTTTATTCTTGCTTTACATCCAATGCTCATATAGTCATATTGTCCATTCATCTTAATTAGCTTTAGCTTACAAATATATTCTGTTGCATTGAGCAGTTATCAGAAGATGCTGCTTCTTACGTGTGTAATCTTTTTAGTGCACGTGAAAGTTTGTTATCAGGAAGAGGCACAGTTCTTCTTCATCTAAACAACATGGTTTTTGAGGTTCTAAAAGGTTTGTTGAAATTCTTTATGTTTTGAGTTTTTTTTTTTGTTGGATTAAGAGCTTCTTATATACTGGGATGGGAATGAGAATATTAATGCCACCGAATGGGTGTGAACCCAAGACCTCCCCATGAGAGGTTGGGCCTTTAACCGCTTTATTTATGTTTTGAGTTGATATGAGGGTGAAATTGATGTGATGCTTTTTCGTGTTACTTTTATTATTATTCATTACATATTACATAGCTTTTCCAAAGATGATTTTACACAGAGGATATGTGATGGAGAAACATGGCCTTTGGCCAACCCAAACCCAACTGGGTTTCCGAACCAAGATGTTGAGTTTTAGGGAATATATATTATATATTATCTGGGGAAATAATGTCTTTCTTTAGTTTATTCCATCTGCTTTAGCAGTTAGATTCCTGGGATATTTGGATTCCTAGTTTGAGTTAGTGTCCTAGTCAAAGATTTAAGTCTTAGTTTAGGAGTCTGAATTTTCTATATATATGATATGATGTAATTCCCAACAGTTAGACAGATTGAATAGAATGAATTGGGTTTGTGAGAGCCTGTCTGGCTAGTGTATGCATGTGAGGACTCTTTTCCCGTCGCCCCTTTCTATTATGAGATTCCCTTCCTAATTCTTATAATTTCCCTCTTGTGAAAGCCCACCACTATAGCAGGCAATTCTCAGGTCTCATTATTTGGTATCACAGCAAAAATCCCCACCTCTATACTTTCTTCCTTCTCTATTCCCTCCCCACTAATTGTGCTCTGCTATACAGCAATCCCCCCCCCCCCCCAACCAACCAAAAAAATAAAAATAAAAAGAAAATAAAAGAAAAATCCAGAGCCTCACCTGCTCCTGTGATTTGACAGAACCAAAAAGAATAAAGAGCAAGAGATCAAGGAACAAACAAAAAGAAAAAGAGAGAGGGAAGAAGACATAGTGAGAGACATACAGCCCCAAAAAATGAAAAAGAAAGAAGAGATCATGGGAAATAGCCGAAGCAGAAAATTTAAAGAGCAAAGAAAGAGAAAAAAAAAATGAAAGAAACAGCAGAAGAAGAGAAGATCAATAGGCACAATCCCAGAAAAAAAAAAGGCAGAAGAGATAGAAGAAGAAAAGCATAGCGGAGATAATACCTGGTCAGAAAAACCCATGGATTGCTGATTTGTTTCTCCATCACAAGCAGCCATTGTTTGCTGGTTTGAGTAAGAGAAACAAAACCAAAGAAAAAAAAGGAAGAAAGAAAAAGAATCCCAAGCCCCAATGGTAACCTCACCCATCCACGACTCCTAGTCTTTCCTTTCCTTCTCTATTCTAGTTATTTCAATCCCACGATTCCTTTTTAAATTTCAGAATTAATGTTTCCTTTAATTCTTGATCTATTTTAGTTCTCTTTTTTTCCAAGTTTAACCCTGTTTTAGGTTACATTCTTCCTTGTGTTTTTTTACATTTTGCCATTTACTTATAGATTTTCATTTAATCACGATGTTGCCACCCCTTCAAAGCATTCATTTTGATTACTATTATGCCAGTGTTATCATAACCTACCACATGGGGATAGAGGATTTATTCCTTTCGGTTCTGGATAGGTTCAATAAAATGCAAGTAGAGCTTTTTAACTTGACAATGGGTTAGGGAGCTTGCCAATATTCACAACAATTTTGATGATGCGTTGTTAAGCGTGCTAAAATCATTAGAAGATGAATGACATATTGAAGCTGATGGAAATGATCAATGATTTACATGGTGCATTCAACATTGAGATTGAAGAACTAATCAATGGTTTGAAATCGGTTGTGAAGCCCCATCAATAAATTTCCTTTGAAGAGATGTCATTTGCTAACGATCTTAAGCCAATTGACGCTGAGATGTGTTCGATCATCACCTCATCAAAGTTAGTATTTGTGGATGCGAATCATATGGTATGGAGTTTCTCATTATATAGAACCCATGGACTATTTTGGTTGACTAAGTTGTTTAATAAGATTATGAGCACAGGGTAAATGCCAGATGAATGGAGAAGTGTTGTGGTTCCAATTTACAAAAATAAAGGAAATATTCAAAGCTGTAATAACTATAGGGGCATTAAATTGATGATCCATACTATGAAATTATGGGAGAAAATACTTGAAATCCGTTTGAGACACTTAATTACAATTACGGAGAACCAATTTGAATTTATGCCGGGAAGATCTACAACGGAGGTTATTTATCTAATTAGGAGACTTATTGAAAGGTATAGAGAGGAAAGACCTTCATATGGTATTTATTGACCTAGAAAAAGCTTATGATGGAGTCTCTAGAGCGTTAATTTGGCAAGTACTAGAGAAAAGAAGTGTTGCAAGTAAATATGTAGATAGAGTTAAGGATATGTATGATGGTTTGGTGACTAGTGTAACAACAGTGGGGGAACAAAGTAATGAATTTCCAATTACAATTGGGCTCCATCAAGGATCAATTTTAAGCTCATATCTATTTGCACTTGTCATGGATGAATTGACCAAAGACATTCAAGATGAGGCCTCCTGGTGTATGCTTTTTGTTGATGATATTGTGTTGATTGATGAGACTCAAGTATGGATTAATACCAAATTAGAATCATGGTGAGTCGCTTTGGAATCAAAAGGCTTTAAACTAAGTAGAACGAAGACAGAATATCTAGTTTGTAACTTTAGTTATGATTGGGCAGACGATGAGGTGGTGATACTTGACGATAATGAGATTTCTCAGAGTGATTGGTTTAGGTACCTAGGTTCAATCATAAGTAAAAGAGGTGATTTAGAGGATGATGTTTCCCAAAGAATTAAAAAATGGTGGATGAAGTGGAGAGGTGCGTCCGGGGTCTTGTGTGATCGGCATATTCCATTAAAGTTTAAAGGAAAATTTTATAGGACCGTTGTTCGACCAGCTATGATGTATGGTGTAGAGTGTTGGGCTGTTAAAAAGAATTATATAAGATAAACTCAGTGTAACAGAAATGAAGATGCTAAGATGGATGAGTGGCAAAACTAGGATGGATAAGATAATGAATGATCATATTAGAGTTGGTTTGGGAGTTGCTCCCATAAGTAATAAGCTTTGAGAAAGCCGTTTGAGGTGGCACGACCACGTTCAACGGAGACCTATAAATGCCCTTGTATGGAAAAGTGATATAATCTAGATTGAAGGAACTAGAAGAGCTAGGGGTAGACCTAAGATAACCTTAAGAGAAGTGGTGAGAAAGGATATGCATAGCTTAGGCCTTGTATCTAGCTTGGCCTTGAACAGAATTGATTGGAAGGCAAGAATCCATGTAGCTGACCCCATTTAGTTGTGACAAGGCTTATTATTGTTATTGTTGTATAGGACTTGTGGTGAGTTTTTCAAACACCAGGAGAGTTGATGTAGAAATACATTCTTGAACCAACCCAGACCCATCTGCTTATGCTGGACATCCATGTGGGAAATATTATTTGGGTAAATAATGATGATCTTCATTTGTTCTGTTTATTTTAGCAGTTAGCTCCCTAGGATATTTGGTTTCTAATTAATTTTAGTTTCGTAGTTTGAGTTAGTGTCCTACTCCAAGAGTTAGTATTTGTTTAGGAGTCTAATTTTTTATATATTTGACGTAACCCCATCATTAGACAGATTGAATAGATTGAGTTGAGTTGTGTTTGTGAGTGACTGTCACTAGTGTGTTTGTGTGAGCACTCCTTTCTATCATGCAATTTCCTTCCCCATTCTTCTTTCTATTCTTCTAATTCCTCTTATGTGAAAGACCACTATAGCAGGCCATTCCCTGGTCTGCATTTAGATGTGATGAAAATCGGCTGTCTAATTCCAACCATATGTTGGGATTCTTCCGTACATCCCTACACCAGCACTAGTGTAGGCATATGCTAGTTGATGTAAATTGACAGTCTAATTTCAGCCACCAGAAACCTAACCCTAAATTGCTGCAATTTCCAGCACACTTTCCGCCATAAAGTTTTTTAATTAACCTTTAGTCATAGAGCTCCTTAGCTCAACATAACCTCACTTTATGTCCCTACCATCATACTGTATGTCCTACCAACCCTACCCTAAGTTGACCTAAACACCAATTCTTGAGCTAGCCAAACAAACTAATTCGTAGATTTTCTTTTGGGTAAGTTACTAGTTCATATGAGACCCTACTTATTGGCTTGTAGTTGGACCCTTCCCACCTAAAGCCATATTACAGCTAAACTCTAGCAGTTACTGTTTACTAATCATGATAGGTCACATCTCCAACATTTTGTTGTACAACTTATATTAGGAAATGGTTAGGAATCAATGAAAGAGCGAGACTAAACTTTAGGTACGACTTGATATCTTAAATATCCAGGTGTTGCTAGGTATCCAAGCATATTTCTAGGGTCCTAGACGACAGCAGCCTTTGTGGTATTGTCAAATTCCAAAGGATTAGAAGTCAATTGGATTCTATCCCTATCAGTCAAAAATTTTGACTTTCTACTGTTGGAGAGTTGTTCTCAAATCTAAATATCCTATAAATCTAAATATTAATAAACATTTCAAAAGCAGAACTGTTGTAAAATAGTCATATGTTTAAATATCTGTATTCTCATCCAAGTTTACTATGATGCTGTCCGCATGTGTCAAATAAGGTTTGACCGGAAGGTAGATCCTTCTATATAAATCAACTATAAGCAATTCTGGATTTGTTGGAAAGCTGTTTATTGTGATCTACCCAATACAATATTACAAGGTCTCATGTAAGAGTAGAATCATTTGATCAGTCAAACCTCTCAGATTGGTGGCGACGTTCTCCTTGATTTGGGGTGTCACTTTCTCTACTGTTCTGTTTATTGTGATCTGCCCAATACAATATTACAAGGTCTCATGTAAAAGTAAAATCATTTGATCAGTCAAACCTCTCAGATTGGTGGCGATGTTCTCCTTGATTTGGGGTGTTACTTTCTCTACTGTTCTGTCCATTCTTATTCGTTTTCTTTCTCGTAGTCCTGATTACATGATTTTGGTTTCTAGGAAACAACATAAACCAAATGTGGGACTAGTATGCCAAGACAATGACCAATACCAAGAACAACATAAACCAAATGTATTTTTTTGTCCATTTAAAACTTCAGGCTTGCTTGTTCATTTCTGCTATGTAGTAGTCCTATGCTGATTTTTGATGACTTGATATGGCTTAATATTGATGATATCAGGTATATATTGTAGCTTACTAAATAATGTTAGGAAAGAGGGGGAATAAAAAATACACTGGGGTGCCTTGATTGCCTAGACAATGCTGAGGGACACCTTATTGCCTAAGCCTTTAGTCACCTCCATTGCTTTGGATGCCTTGGTGCCTTGACAATCCATGTTGACAATGGAGCTATATTTATTGTTCCACCAAGGCCCACCCTCAATATATGGATTTTAAAAATGAAATTTAGTTTGTTTCAACAAAAAGTGAAGTTGTTGCCTGTCTTTATTCCCTCTCCTTCCTCTCTTCCCCTCAACTTCTCCCTGGACCTCATTGCAATTGCCGTTCTTCCCTTTCCGTGTTTCTCCAGACTCCAATGCTAGCAACCCATGCCAACAGCTTAATCAACCTGCAAAACTGTTCATTTTAACTCGTTCTCTTCTCCAACTTACCTCCTTAATTTTCCTTTCTTTTGGGGTTTAGAGGTGGGGTGGGAGAGGGCTCAAGTTGTAGAAGAATGTAAAAGTATCATAGCTTATTCCTCTTGTTCCTAGTTGTTTAGTTATCTGAAAAATGGGATTTCTGGTTTATATGCCTTGAAAGAGAGGGTTGACAAGTTAATATCTTGATACAAAATAAATATATTCACAATGGTCTGGTGACTAGCATTAGATATGTGGGAGACTGAGGCCTTGTCTTTGCACTAATTATGGATGACCTAACCAAAAAGTCCAAGACAAAAGCCCCGTGGTTTATGCTTTTTGGGGATAATGTTGTTTTGTTGGATGAGGTAATAGCAGGGATTAATCTTAAATTAGAGCTATGAAGATCAACCTTAATAGCAAGAGGTTGTAAGGTTAGCAGGCCAAAGACAGAGTATATGACATGTTCTTTTAGTTATGCTATGATGAATGTTAACATTCTGCAATTTGGGGTTTAAGAGATGTAGGGTAATGATTGTTTCAGGTATTTGGGGTCAATCATAAATAAGGAAGGTGACATAGAGGATGATATTTCACATAGAATTGAAGTGAGCTCGATGAAGTAGTGAGGTGCTTCCGGAGTGTCGTTTGGTCGAAGTTCTAAAGGGCTGCTGTCCCCAGCATATGGGGCAGAGTGTTGAGCGGTTAAGAGGTGCCGTTTTTGAGAAGCTTTGTGTTGCAAAAGTGAGGATATGGGGAAGTTGAATGTGCAGAAAAACTAGGAAGGATGAAGTAAAGAATAAGCTTTTAGAGTAGACTTTGGAGTTTCCTTGATAAATGATGAATTAGTTGGCTGGGATGAAATGGCCATATTCAATGGAGGTCCATAGAGGACCCAATAAAGAGAAGTGGTATGATCAAATTGAAGAGAAAAGGTAGAAGAGGTAAAGATATGGGTGAGTTGTTAGGTGTTTTGGCCGTCTCCGTGGGTGGTTTTCTTTCACTCGTTTGTTGTTGCGTTTTTCCAAGAGTGTCCTGTTGTAACCAGTTTTGAAAAAGAAAGAAAGAGAGACAAGTGTTCTGTTGAGGAGACCCTGTTTCCCTCCAGTTTTGAGTGTCTTTTCGCCATCTGGCTTCGTTTCGTTGTCGTCTTCTTCAGGTTTGGGTTCACCGGCCCTACCTACTCTCTTCTTCCTCCTCCCCTTCTCTTTTCCGTGTTGTGCGTGGGGTGTCGTCTCTTCCCCTCCTTCCGTTTGTTGGGTTTTGTGTTCTTGGTTCCACTTCGTCCGCTGCCCCCGTTGGAAGGGTTGCGCTCCCCCCTTTCTGGTCCCCGGGGTCCCTCTGGCCGCGGCCCTGCTGTTGGGTGGGGCGCCTCTTGGCCGCCCTGTCGTGTCCTTCTCGTCTCTCTTGGGTTCGGCGCCCGTCGCTCCTCTCCTGGTTCGTCCCTGGGCTTCCGTCCGTGTCGGCTGTTCTGTGTCGTTCGCGGGGTCCTCGTTTGCCTGTTCACTTTTTGGCTGGTCGTTCCAGCGCCTCTGGTCCCGGGGTGGGCGTGGGTGAGTGCCTGGCGTGGAATAGCTGAGCGTGCGGACTTACTCGCGGACGTGTTTGTTCCCTTCGGCGTATTGTGCTCGGGTTATCTCGTCGTCTCGTGGTCGGTCTCTCGCTGCGCCTGCCCTTGGTTGTTCCCATGGCTTCCGCCGGTCTGTCGCGGTAGGGTGTGTCCGTTTTCCTTGTTTTTGTCATTATTCGTTTGCGTCTGTGTGTTTGACCCAGTGTTTGGGCTTTGTGTCTTTGCTGCGGCCTTGGTCAAAAGGTTGTATGTCATCTATAGTTCATATTTAAAACGATGATTCCTTCTGTTAATTTTGCCTACTGTTGCTATGGTCGTGTTACTGTATTTCTCTGTATTTCCCTCGCCGCTTTCGACGTTTTCAGGTTTGTTCGGGTTGGATGCTTTTTCCTTCTGTTTCTTTGTGCTTGCTTTTGCTTGTAGGTCGCGAGCTGCTTCTTGCTTCTGTTGCCTGTTGGGCTGGTCCTGTTTTCTTTTCCGTCGTTATGTGTGTCCCTTGCTTATCTGTAACTTGTCTTGGCTGGTCGAGGTTCTCTACTGAAGGCCACACCGCTGAACAGTTGGTGTGTTCTGGCGTCCTACTCTATATCTATCTCTGGCCTTGGTTTATTCAGGTGACATTACTCAAATTTTTATCGGGAGGGAGTGGGTATTCTGGTGCTGAAATATTCAATTCATTTTTTTTAATATATTTACTAGAGATTTGAGCATTAAGTGGCATAATGACTTTTGGTTTGCTTGTTCTTCTATTGTGAGAGTGGAGAAAATGTGCTCTCTATTTAAATTTTACTGTGCTATCCTGGGTGCCAGGTTTCATGTATTAAGCCAGATCTCTATGAGTAAACGTAGTTGTAGGAGAAAACTAGGCGCCTAACAAGGGTTGCAGTGGTGCGTTTAAAGGACCTCAAGGGACCTGTCGGTGTTAGTGCTGTGGAGAAGGAGATAAGTGCATATCGGCTCTAATCCACCACTTGTCTCTCCCTAGGGCAATATGGTTGGACTAATAATTTTTATGAATTTAAAAATTTTCTGTAACCCAGATACTTTCCTCTCTAGTGTATTCGTTTGGTTGGCTGTTGTTGGGCTTTGGCTTTTGTCTGGTGTTCTCGCTCGTTTTGCTCTTGGGGTGTGGCTTTTTCGCTGTTGGTGTGGCTTTTGTTTCTCCTGGTTTTGGTTTGTTCTCGCCGGTTTTGCTTGGCCCGCTGGCGCGGTTCCTTGGGTTGGAGGCCGTTTCCCTGCTCGCTCCTGGTTCTGCTTCCGGTGTTGTGTTCTCTGTGGTTTCTGGTAAATGCTAAGGGTGGGGGGCGTTCCTGTGGTTTTTCTTCCCTTTTGTGCTCCTCTTTTCTCTTGGTGGTTTGCTGGTGTTCTCCTTGGCTTGGTTGTTGCTTGTTTCTTGCTTTTTGTTTGTTTTGTTCTTGTGGTTGTTCTTTGTGGTTGTGTGTCCCGTCGTTCTTTCCTTTTGTTGGTCCTGCTCTCCCCTCTTTAAACTGTTTTTTTGGTTTTTGCTTTGTTTTCCTTTTTTTTCTTTTGGTTTGTTGTGGCATTCCCTTTGCGTTTCCCTGCCCTCCTGTTGGTTCCTCGTCCCTTCCCCTTCTTTCCTGCCCCTGCCTGGGGAAGGTGTGTTTTTTGGTTGTTTGTTTTTTCTTTTTTTTGGGCCTCTTGTTCTCCCTTTCACCTTTTGGTTTTTTTCCTGTTTTTTCCTTGTTGCTCTGGTGCTTGGCCCTTCCCCTTTTTCTCTTTTCTTTCCCTGTTGCTTTGTTTCTCCTCTCCTTGTGTTCTCTGTTGTTTTCTGTTTTTCGTTGTTTTTTTTTTTCCTCCTTCCTTCTCTCTTTTGGTTTTTTCCTCTTTTTTTCTCTCTCTCTCTCTCTGTTTTGTTTTTTCGTTTTTCCCTTTGTGGTTCCTGTTCCCTCCTTCTTGCTTCTCTCCGGCTTTCTTTCTCCTTGTCTTCTCTGTGTTTGCCTCCGTCTTGTTTTTGCGTTTGTGGGCCTGGTTTTTTTGTTTCCCTGTTTTGGGTGTCCTGTTTCTTGGGCCTCGTTCTCTTTTTTTTCTTCCTTCGGGTTCTCTTTCTGGTCTTTTTTTCTGGTGGTGGGTGCCCTTTTCCTGTTGTCCTTCTTTTCTCCTCTGCCTCTGCCTTTCCTTCTCCTGTTGCTTTCTTTTGCCTTTTGGCGGGGTTGGTTGGCTTTTGCTCGAGCTGTCCCTTTTTTTTCTTCTTTTTTTCCCTTTTTCCTCCTTGTTTTCTCTCCCTTCTCTTTCTTGGTTTTCCCTTTTGCGCTTGTTCTTTTTGGGTTCCTTCTCCCTCTTCTCTCTCCCTGATTCCTCTTTCCCTCTCATTTCCTCCCACTTTAAGCTTGATGGAGGTCCATCTTAGGGATTTCGTAACAATGAAAGGTTTTTTTAGTAGCTTCGTTTTATTCTTTAGGGGGATGTTCATGTAAGATGATACTCCCACACTTATCACATGAGCTTCTGAACTTCATTTATATGGTTTTCAGTTCAGGTTATGGGAATGCAATTGCATGTAAAATTATTCCTCATTTCCAAATCAGATTTTTTGGTTAAAATAATAATAATAATTAAAATTCAAGATGTTTTAGGGAATAGTTACAGATTCAAACCCGACTTCTGTTAAACAACACCTCATGGGATTCTTCAAGTCGACTTTTGCTGCTGACAATCACCCAAGCTGAGTTTGTCATTTATACTTGATATCCTCCTATTTTCTTGCCTCTTAAAGGAATGGCATAAAAGCATTAACATAAAATATAAACTGTTACGTGGTCTGTGGCAGAGCAACTTATCTAAGTTGGTTTTGCTGTTTTTGCTTTTGAAGGTTGTCGATCCCTTCTAGTCACGGACGCACTCTCCACCCCTACCGGAGAATGAAATGCATGGGGGCGGGTTGGTCCCATGTAGACAACTCCGTCTTATCCTTAGTATTAATCCTCGTGTGTGTGGGGGGGAGGGGTTTGGGTTGGCTTATATGCTGGTTAAGTGCATCTTACCATTAACCGTGGAGAGCATGGCCTCCATGCTATTGCAGATGGCATAGCTGGGCAGTATCAGCCTTAATCATTGACATACACACCTTTAGTTGGCAAGGCGTTACTTAGGTGGCACCTTGGTCTCTAGGCACTTTGGTCAACCTGGGTAGCTTGGTTGCTCAGGTGGGCACCTTGTACAGGTGTTGCTTAATTGGGTTTCCCTATGTATTGACTCTCCAAAGGCTTGGTTCACCTAGGTGCCCTGGCTACTATGATCACACCCCGCTTTCCTCTTTTTTTTTTTTGGGGGGGGGGGGGTTACAACACCTCTCAGTTTTTAACATATGGTATTTTTTTAATCTTTATTTATGATGCTCGAAATACCACTGGAAGTTTGTTAAAAATCATCATCATCTCATAGCCTTTTTGCTTCCTTATTCAGTTTTAGAAGGATAATGTAAATGCTATTTTATTCTTGCTTTACATCCAATGCTCATATAGTCATATTGTCCATTCATCTTAATTAGCTTTAGCTTACAAATATATTCTGTTGCATTGAGCAGTTATCAGAAGATGCTGCTTCTTACGTGTTAATCTTTTTAGTGCACGTAAAGTTTGTTATCAGGAAGAGGCACAGTTCTTCTTCATCTAAACAACATGGTTTTTGAGGTTCTAAAAGGTTTGTTGAAATTCTTTATGTTTTGAGTTTTTTTTTTTGTTGGATTAAGAGCTTCTTATATACTGGGATGGGAATGAGAATATTAATGCCACCGAATGGGTGTGAACCCAAGACCTCCCCATGAGAGGTTGGGCCTTTAACCGCTTTATTTATGTTTTGAGTTGATATGAGGGTGAAATTGATGTGATGCTTTTTCGTGTTACTTTTATTATTATTCATTACATATTACATAGCTTTTCCAAAGATGATTTTACACAGAGGATATGTGATGGAGAAACATGGCTTTTGGCCAACCCAAACCCAACTGGGTTTCCGAACCAAGATGTTGAGTTTTAGGGAATATATATTATATATTATCTGGGGAAATAATGTCTTTCTTTAGTTTATTCCATCTGCTTTAGCAGTTAGATTCCTGGGATATTTGGATTCCTAGTTTGAGTTAGTGTCCTAGTCAAAGATTTAAGTCTTAGTTTAGGAGTCTGAATTTTCTATATATATGATATGATGTAATTCCCAACAGTTAGACAGATTGAATAGAATGAATTGGGTTTGTGAGAGCCTGTCTGGCTAGTGTATGCATGTGAGGACTCTTTTCCGTCGCCCCTTTCTATTATGAGATTCCTTCCTAATTCTTATAATTTCCCTCTTGTGAAAGCCCACCACTATAGCAGGCAATTCTCAGGTCTCATTATTTGGTATCACAGCAAAATCCCCACCTCTATACTTTCTTCCTTCTATTCCCTCCCCACTAATTGTGCTCTGCTATACAGCAATCCCCCCCCCCCCCAACCAACCAAAAAATAAAAATAAAGAAAATAAAAGAAAATCCAGAGCCTCACCTGCTCCTGTGATTTGACAGAACCAAAAAGAATAAAGAGCAAGAGATCAAGGAACAAACAAAAAGAAAAGAGAGAGGGAAGAAGACATAGTGAGAGACATACAGCCCCAAAAATGAAAAAGAAAGAAGAGATCATGGGAAATAGTCAAGCAGAAAATTTAAAGAGCAAAGAAAGAGAAAAAAAAATGAAAGAAACAGCAGAAGAAGAGAAGATCAATAGGCACAATCCCAGAAAAAAAAAAGGCAGAAGAGATAGAAGAAGAAAAGCATAGCGGAGATAATACCTGGTCAGAAAAACCCATGGATTGCTGATTTGTTTCTCCATCACAAGCAGCCATTGTTTGCTGGTTTGAGTAAGAGAAACAAACCAAAGAAAAAAAGGAAGAAAGAAAAGAATCCCAAGCCCCAATGGTAACCTCACCCATCCACGACTCCTAGTCTTTCCTTTCCTTCTCTATTCTAGTTATTTCAATCCCACGATTCCTTTTTAAATTTCAGAATTAATGTTTCCTTTAATTCTTGATCTATTTTAGTTCTCTTTTTTCCAAGTTTAACCCTGTTTTAGGTTACATTCTTCCTTGTGTTTTTTTACATTTTGCCATTTACTTATAGATTTTCATTTAATCACGATGTTGCCACCCCTTCAAAGCATTCATTTTGATTACTATTATGCCAAAGGTTATCATAACCTACCACATGGGGATAGAGGATTTATTCCTTTTGCCCGGATAGGTTCAATAAAATGCAAGTAGAGCTTTTTAACTTGACAATGGGTTAGGGAGCTTGCCAATATTCACAACAATTTTGATGATGCTTGTTAAGCGTAGTAAAATCATTAGAAGATGAATGACATATTGAAGCTGATGGAAATGATCAATGATTTACATGGTGCATTCAACATTGAGATTGAAGAACTAATCAATGGTTTGAAATCGGTTGTGAAGCCCCATCAATAAATTTCCTTTGAAGAGATGTCATTTGCTAACGATCTTAAGCCAATTGATCGCTGAGATGTGTTCGATCATCACCTCATCAAAAGTTAGTATTTGTGGATGCTAATCATATGGTATGGAGTTTCTCATTATATAGAACCCATGGACTATTTTGGTTGACTAAGTTGTTTAATAAGATTATGAGCACAGGTAAATGCCGATGAATGGAGAAGTGTTGTGGTTCCAATTTACAAAAAATAAAGGAAATATTCAAAGCTGTAATAACTATAGGGGCATTAAATTGATGATCCATACTATGAAATTATGGGAGAAAATACTTGAAATCCTGCTTGAGACACTTAATTACAATTACGGAGAACCAATTTGAATTTATGCCGGAAGATCTACAACGGAGGTTATTTATCTAATTAGAGACTTATTGAAAGGTATAGAGAGGAAAGACCTTCATATGGTATTTATTGACCTAGAAAAAGCTTATGATGGAGTCTCTAGAGCGTTAATTTGGCAAGTACTAGAGAAAAGAAGTGTTGCAAGTAAATATGTAGATAGAGTTAAGGATATGTATGATGGTTTGGTGACTAGTGTAACAACAAGTGGGGGAACAAAGTAATGAATTTCCAATTACAATTGGGCTCCATCAAGGATCAATTTTAAGCTCATATCTATTTGCACTTGTCATGGATGAATTGACCAAAGACATTCAAGATGAGGCCTCCGGTGTATGCTTTTTGTTGATGATATTGTGTTGATTGATGAGACTCAAGTGTGGATTAATACCAAATTAGAATCATGGTGAGTCGCTTGGAATCAAAAGGCTTTAAACTAAGTAGAACGAAGATGAATATCTAGTTTGTAACTTTAGTTATGATTGGGCATGACGATGAGGTGGTGATACTTGACGATAATGAGATTTCTCAGAGTGATTGGTTTAGGTACCTAGGTTCAATCATAAGTAAAAGAGGTGATTTAGAGGATGATGTTTCCCAAAGAATTAAAAAATGGTGGATGAAGTGGAGAGGTGCGTCCGGGTCTTGTGTGATCGGCATATTCCATTAAAGTTTAAAGGAAAATTTTATAGGACCGTTGTTCGACCAGCTATGATGTATGGTGTAGAGGTTGGGCTGTTAAAAAGAATTATATAAGATAAACTCAAGGTAACAAAATGAAGATGCTAAGATGGATGAGTGGCAAAACTAGGATGGATAAGATAATGAATGATCATATTAGAGTTGGTTTGGGGAGTTGCTCCCATAAGTAATAAGCTTTGAGAAAGCCGCTTGAGGTGGCACGACCACTGCTCAACGGAGACCTATAAATGCCCTTGTATGGAAAAGTGATATAATCTAGATTGGAAGGAACTAGAAGAGCTAGGGGTAGACCTAAGATAACCTTAAGAGAAGTGGTGAGAAAGGATATGCATAGCTTAGGCCTTGTATCTAGCTTGGCCTTGAACAGAATTGATTGGAAGGCAAGAATCCATGTAGCTGACCCCATTTAGTTGTGACAAGGCTTATTATTGTTATTGTTGTATAGGACTTGTGGTGAGTTTTTCAAACACCAGGAGAGTTGATGTAGAAATACATTCTTGAACCAACCTGCACCCATCCCGCTTATGCTGGACATCCATGTGGGAAATATTATTTGGGTAAATAATGATGATCTTCATTTGTTCTGTTTATTTTAGCAGTTAGCTCCCTAGGATATTTGGTTTCTAATTAATTTTAGTTTCGTAGTTTGAGTTAGTGTCCTACTCCAAGAGTTAGTATTTGTTTAGGAGTCTAATTTTTTATATATTTGACGTAACCCCATCATTAGACAGATTGAATAGATTGAGTTGAGTTGTGTTTGTGAGTGACTGTCACTAGTGTGTTTGTGTGAGCACTCCTTTCTATCATGCAATTTCCTTCCCATTCTTCTTTCTATTCTTCTAATTCCTCTTATGTGAAAGACCACCATAGCAGGCCATTCCCTGGTCTGCATTTAGATGTGATGAAAATCGGCTGTCTAATTCCAACCATATGTTGGGATTCTTCCGTACATCCCTACACCAGCACTAGTGTAGGCATATGCTAGTTGATGTAAATTGACAGTCTAATTTCAGCCACCAGAAACCTAACCCTAAATTGCTGCAATTTCCAGCACACTTTCCACCATAAAGTTTTTTAATTAACCTTTAGTCATAGAGCTCCTTAGCTCAACATAACCTCACTTTATGTCCCTACCATCATACTGTATGTCCTACCAACCCTACCCTAAGTTGACCTAAACACCAATTCTTGAGCTAGCCAAACAAACTAATTCGTAGATTTTCTTTTGGGTAAGTTACTAGTTCATATGAGACCCTACTTATTGGCTTGTAGTTGGACCCTTCCCACCTAAAGCCATATTACAGCTAAACTCTAGCAGTTACTGTTTACTAATCATGATAGGTCACATCTCCAACATTTTGTTGTACAACTTATATTAGGAAATGGTTAGGAATCAATGAAAGAGCGAGACTAAACTTTAGGTACGACTTGATATCTTAAATATCCAGGTGTTGCTAGGTATCCAAGCATATTTCTAGGGTCCTAGACGACAGCAGCCTTTGTGGTATTGTCAAATTCCAAAGGATTAGAAGTCAATTGGATTCTATCCCTATCAGTCAAAAATTTTGACTTTCTACTGTTGGAGAGTTGTTCTCAAATCTAAATATCCTATAAATCTAAATATTAATAAACATTTCAAAAGCAGAACTGTTGTAAAATAGTCATATGTTTAAATATCTGTATTCTCATCCAAGTTTACTATGATGCTGTCCGCATGTGTCAAATAAGGTTTGACCGGAAGGTAGATCCTTCTATATAAATCAACTATAAGCAATTCTGGATTTGTTGGAAAGCTGTTTATTGTGATCTACCCAATACAATATTACAAGGTCTCATGTAAGAGTAGAATCATTTGATCAGTCAAACCTCTCAGATTGGTGGCGACGTTTCTCCTTGATTTGGGGGTGTCACTTTCTCTACTGTTCTGTTTATTGTGATCTGCCCAATACAATATTACAAGGTCTCATGTAAAAGTAAAATCATTTGATCAGTCAAACCTCTCAGATTGGTGGCGATGTTCTCCTTGATTTGGGGTGTTACTTTCTCTACTGTTCTGTCCATTCTTATTCGTTTTCTTTCTCGTAGTCCTGATTACATGATTTTGGTTTCTAGGAAACAACATAAACCAAATGTGGGACTAGTATGCCAAGACAATGACCAATACCAAGAACAACATAAACCAAATGTATTTTTTTGTCCATTTAAAACTTCAGGCTTGCTTGTTCATTTCTGCTATGTAGTAGTCCTATGCTGATTTTTGATGACTTGATATGGCTTAATATTGATGATATCAGGTATATATTGTAGCTTACTAAATAATGTTAGGAAAGAGGGGGAATAAAAAATACACTGGGGTGCCTTGATTGCCTAGACAATGCTGAGGGACACCTTATTGCCTAAGCCTTTAGTCACCTCCATTGCTTTGGATGCCTTGGTGCCTTGACAATCCATGTTGACAATGGAGCTATATTTATTGTTCCACCAAGGCCCACCCTCAATATATGGATTTTAAAAATGAAATTTAGTTTGTTTCAACAAAAAGTGAAGTTGTTGCCTGTCTTTATTCCCCTCTCCTTCCTCTCTTCCCCTCAACTTCTCCCTGGACCTCATTGCAATTGCCGTTCTTCCCTTTCCGTGTTTCTCCAGACTCCAATGCTAGCAACCCATGCCAACAGCTTTAATCAACCTGCAAAACTGTTCATTTTAACTCGTTCTCTTCTCCAACTTACCCTCCTTAATTTTCCTTTCTTTTGGGGGTTTAGAGGTGGGGTGGGAGAGGGGCTCAAGTTGTAGAAGAATGTAAAAGTATCATAGCTTATTCCTCTTGTTCCTAGTTGTTTAGTTATCTGAAAAATGGGATTTCTGGTTTATATGCCTTGAAAGAGAGGTTGACAAGTTAATATCTTGATACAAAATAAATATATTCACAATGGTCTGGTGACTAGCATTAGATATGTGGGAGACTGAGGCCTTGTCTTTTTGCACTAATTATGGATGACCTAACCAAAAAGTCCAAGACAAAAGCCCCCGTGGTTTATGCTTTTGGGGATAATGTTGTTTTGTTGGATGAGGTAATAGCAGGGATTAATCTTAAATTAGAGCTATGAAGATCAACCTTAATAGCAAGAGGTTGTAAGGTTAGCAGGCCAAAGACAGAGTATATGACATGTTCTTTTAGTTATGCTATGATGAATGTTAACATTCTGCAATTTGGGGTTTAAGAGATATAGGGTAATGATTGTTTCAGGTATTTGGGGTCAATCATAAATAAGGAAGGTGACATAGAGGATGATATTTCACATAGAATTGAAGTGAGCTCGATGAAGTAGTGAGGTGCTTCCGGAGTGTTGTTTGGTCGAAGTTCTAAAGGGATGCTGTCCCCCAGCATATGGGGCAGAGTGTTGGGCGGTTAAGAGGTGCCGTTTTGAGAAGCTTTGTGTTGCAAAGGTGAGGATATGAAGTTGAATGTGCAGAAAAACTAGGAAGGATGAAGTAAAGAATAAGCTTTAGAGTAGACTTTGGAGTTTCCTTGATAAATGATGAATTAGTTGGCTGGGATGAAATGGCCATGTTCAATGGAGGTCCATAGAGGACCCAATAAAGAGAAGTGGTATGATCCAAATTGAAGGAGTTAAAACAGGTAGAAGCAGGCCTAAAAGACTATGGGTGAAGTTGTTAGGAAGGACTTAGTTAGTCTAGGTCTTATTTCAAGCTCCTTGGATTGAGCCTTTTGGAGGGCAAGGATCCATGTAATAGACACGATGTTGCTGAGATTTTTCTATTTTGTTGGGCTGTGTGTTGCTCCTCTTATTCTTACCATTTTCTTCTCCCCATCTCTCATTTGTCTTTTTGTATATATTTTTATTTCACTATGCTTTCTGTTTTTTGTTTGGAAACATGTGGCAAACCCCATGAAGTTGTGAAGAGGCTGATTTCTTCTTGTTTTTGTGTGCCTTAATTTAAAATAATCTACTTTTTCATTGCTGATGGATTGATTTACTGAGTGCAGATGGAACGTCATTGATGAATGTCAAAGTGGAGGTGCAGGCCCCAAAACTTCACCATGTTAATCCTATCTGTTTGGAAACTGGCAAGCCTATGGAGTTTGTTGTGTGTGGTAGTAATTTAAACCAGCCTAAATTTCGGTATGTTCCTGTCTCTTTGTTGTTGATGCATTAAATTCATTTGGTGAATTTATTGCAATTGATGCTGTCACACCCTACTTGACGGTAATGGACTAACCCAACTGCTTGCGGGTGTGATCCATAGTCACAAGATCAACTGTCATGATGCTACAATCGAAACAATCAATATAATATAATAATCATGAGCAAAAAGGAACAAATGTCATGTATAATAAATAAAGAATGGGAACCATCACAAGAACGGGATGGAAATGCTTGTTAATATTTAATTACATCCTTTGTTTCAAAATTTAATAATTAAACTGTCACAAAATGTTATCTCAAACCCCAACAAAGAAAGGAAATCCTAGGCAAGCTACGCTCTATATGAGCACTCGATGCAAGCACACAATCCGTTATGTGGTTCATATGCCTCCATAGGAGGCACCTCATAAGTCTCCATAAGAGTAGGGATCTCTTGCTTAGCGTATCCATCATAACCTGCATACATGTCTAAAAATAAACGCCCCAAAAGTGGGTGAGTTCTAAAGAACTTGCGAGGTAACAATCCACATATATGAAATGAAGAATGCACATGAGATGATGACCTAAGATGTTGTCTACTATGCTAACCATGTTGGTTTCTATCTAGGTGAACACGCATCGAGATCATCACCAATCTCCTCCTGGGTAGGTTCACACTCACACTGGCCCCTCATGTCTTCAAATTGTCTTTTGGGCGCCCATGATTGTGGGGGTCTAAGGGTAAGTCACCACTTTTTTTTTTTTTTATCACAACTAGGGTATGAGTAGTAGGTCCATCATGATCACATGAGGACCATTGGTTTGAGATTGGCACGTGTTAATGGAAATACCTAGCAATGCAAAGGTTTATCTACGTGTCATGCCACTTATGGTCAAGATACCTTTCCTCAAGCCACATTGCTCTTGTTGGTTCGGTATCCCTCCCAATCTAGGGATGTCGATCCTCACGACTCCTATCCGTCTTTTGGATGAACAACCCATACCCTTATGGTCATCCACATATAATACATTAGTAGCACTTTATGTCCCCTCATTGCTCTCAATCATCTTTTAGGCACCCCACGGGCTCAACCCATACCATTTGCAACTCTACTATGAATGATACACTAGTAGTACCATGTCTTCTTACAGCTCTCAATTGTCTTTTGGACACCTACCAGTCACCTACCGCTATCATGGGTCATTATGCTCAATGTCTTCGCTGAAAGGGTAGCAACATGTGAAAAGGTCCCTAAGCATGCATCTAAATAGTCATATATATGCACACACACATCTATTGTATGCAAGAAGTACCAAGGGCGACGGTCTAAACCACAACCCTTGATATATTTATAAATATGGATGCAATATGTCAACTCCTAGCTCGACATGCCTTTTGTCATATAATAAAGAAGGAATTAAATAAACATGTTAATCATATTCCTATGATGCACCTAATGCATGCATATCCTAAACAACATATACAAGCTTCGTAGTACATCATAGACACAAATAGAAACCATATGTAAGGGATGAGTAGTAGACCTATTTGCATATTGTTCCCTCACCTGAATGATCGTCCAAAACCCTTGAAATTTATCCAAACTTCACAATCAATTGCTCTAACAACTCATTGGAATTCCTAGAATCATGTTGGTATGGTTAGAATTAGGTTTAGGTTTCATTCTGGCTAAATCAAACACAAGACCACCAGACAACAAAGCAGGTGCTCGGTCAGGGCTGTTTGGCTCAATCGACCTTGACCGCTTAGGGTCGCGAACAGAAGCCTAGATCCGAAATTCACACTTTGATCAAACCTCAGGGGGTTCTAGGCTAATCTTAGGCATGTATTTTGGCTTTGATGCACGTCCAAACACTCACAAACAACAACAATAAAAAGGACAATCTAGATCTAAAGATCTAATCAATCTAGAAGAAGATGATCCTATTTTGGAATGTTTTGCAGTTGGGAAAGATGTGGATCTCATCTCTCATGCTAGATTTGATTAGAGTTGATGGAAAACAAAGGTTCTCCAATCAAGTATAACTTTCCACCATAAATTTATCACATCAATCTCCTCAAAATTAAGGAAGAACAGAAGAGAATTGAAGAGATTGATATTTTTACCATCAAAATTGAAGATTTTGTGAAGGTCCAAGCTTTCTGCCTCAAACACCGATGTTTTTCTCTTTGAAAAGCTCCCTTTGACTCACTCTATAACCCTTGGGCGTCTAACAATAAAATGATCCCGAAATCTGGGTTTAAAGCTATTAAATAGCGGTTTAAGCTCATAAAAACCTTGGATTTCCCATACTGTGCTGACCAACCAAGTACCTATGGCGGCAGGATGGTGGCCAACAGCCCCTGTCATTGTCTTGCTAGAGACATGAGTACAAGCTATGGGGGAGGCCTAAGGCTCATACCTGGACTTGGGTATATCACCCAACTTCCACTCCTGGAAGCTGGTAATCCGCCTTCCACTCCTGGAAGCTGGTAATCCACCTTCCAATCTGTTCGGGTTTGAGTCCAATCTTCTTCCGAATTCGAACATGGCGGTAGAACCTTAATCTCCACCATCCAAATCCATGGATTCATATGCTAATCTAGTGGTCTCTAATTGGATGCCCCACAAGTTCCTTTTGTTGGATCCACGGGTCCTCAGGCTTGCAAGTAGGGTTTCAGGTTAGAATCCTTGAGGATATCATGGATGCTCTCTTACAAATCCATTCCCAGTAACCCTGTTTATACAACTTTTTTGTAAAGTTTATTGTTGATTGATGTCTAATTTTTATTTTTTAGGCAGACTTTTTCTTCTTTTTCTTGAGATTACTTGGTGCAAGGAACCTTAAGTTCTTAGCAAATAATGTTATCTTACATTATTCAGTTATATTTTAAGTGGGGGTCTGTGACATAGAATCAGTACTTTGTTCATCCTATTTTGGCAGGCCTTGTACTAAATAGTCATCGCTGGGGTGCAAAAAGCTTGTTCCAGAGTATTCTCTAAGTGGTGTTATATTTTCTTTTAGTTTAGGACAATGGGGTAGGCTCTGAGTTGAAAAATATTTTCAAGTAGCTGAAACCAGTTGCTGGGGAATGCTTACAAATTGTTTTAGTAGCATTATTGAAGAGCCTTTGGTTTCTCGATGAGCTAACGTCAGTAGTGCTTGCTTGTCTGGAGGCTACTTGTTCCTTCACTTGAGGCCCTTGGATTGGTGCTTATCCATCCTGTAATGCTAATTGAATTTAATTTTATTTCAATTTGACAAAAATATTCATAATTGTGAAGGCTACTGTACCAAACATTTTTTAGGAACGCAGTACTCAAAAATCATTGTTTTTTTTATGGAGATACCGTGTCTTCTTTTGGGATATCTTCTCTTCACCAAAGCTATATTTGGTTGCTCTTGCAGTCTTTTGGTGTCTTTTGCTGGCAACTACCTTGAACATGATTGCTGCGTTGCAATTCCAGATGGGAAGAGCGAAGCTTACAGTTGTGACCATCAAATGTTCAAGATATATATCCCTCACACAGAGCCAGCTCAATTTGGCCCTGCATTTATTGAGGTGTGTTCTCTTGGAACATTTTAGCCGACCCCATTTAGTTGGGACAAGGCTTATTGTTGTTGTTGTTCTCTTGGAACATTTTTTTGCTAAGTATTGAGTTCTGTATGATTCAACTCTTTTGTTCTTAAATTATGGGTTATCACAAAATAGTACTCGAAATTTCTGTTTGGATGCAACTCTTATCTGTTCTTTGTCACCCCTTCACAATTTGGACATTATCAACCATAACTATGTTCTTTGGCTGGTCACCGGTGTATGTTCATTATTGGAAATGGATCCTACGTTCTGGGATTCTTCTTTGTTGATATTTTTTCTAATGTAAAGAAGATTAGCACTTATTTGTTGGCAATATACAGTCACATCTTATGTTATTGCTCGACTGGTTCTCCCAGGGCATTTTCATGTCCTTGGCTCTCATTTTTTTCTGTTCTTAGTTTCTTGATATATAAACTGCCAAGTATCAAAATGAGGGTTTCCTTCGTTTCTGTTGTTTCCTAATTCAGTTTAATTTGTTTATTATTGGAAGGTTTATCCATTGAAAAACATATATATGTAACTTCTACTTCTTTCCCTTGCAGTTTGAATGCCATCTTTTGGTCCTTTGTGTTATATGTATGCATAGACATATGTATGTATTTTTCATGTCTGACGCTAGTAACTGAGATGGACAAGGTCTGAAATGTTGATTATTATTGCATAAATCATGAATTGATGTATAGAATCACCCTAAATGGTTGTTTATTACTTCTGTAGGTTGAAAATGAATCGGGTTTGTCCAACTTCGTTCCGCTCCTCTTTGGAGACGCTGAAACATGTTCTGAAATGCAGATAGTGCAGCAGAGGTTTGAAGAATCTCTCTGTTCAAAGAGACATCAGGTTGAAGTTATGGATGTTTTATCTGAGTCGTGCGAGCTGTTTGCTTTAAAGCAAGCAGCCATGTCTGAACTTGTTTTAGATATTGGATGGTTGTTGAAGGAGCCAAAGTTAGAAAAATTTCAGGGGTTTTTGACCAGTACAAACATTCAAAGGTTAAATCGTTTGTTAGATTTTCTCATTGAGAATGAGTTATTTACTATTTTGGAGAAAATTGTAAAATCTCAAAAAATTCCGATCCATATGGAGTTCTTGGATAGCATTGATGGAATTGATGATGCTAATATGAGACAATTTCGTAAGTCTCTGAATCATGCTAGAGAAGCTGTCCAGAAAAATTGTCATCATGCCGGGAATTCAGAAGTAGTGCGTCTGGGAAACTCGAGAAAGAATGCATCTGATCAAAGCTATAAGGGAGATTGCAACTTCTCTATATTTCCAAATAGTAATCAGGTACCAATTTTTCTTCTTCTTCTTCTCTCCCTCTCTCTTTCCCCCTTTTTTCCAATAAGAATCTTTTTGAAATATCTGTGGTGCCTGATGGAGGGATTTATTATGAAAACAGAAAGACAACAAAAATTATTTTAGAAGGATTGATAATTATTTGTTTATTTATTTTTAATTTTTTGTTGGGGGATCGCGGGTGGTGTGGAAGTTGGGTCTGCAAGGAAACCTAACATTGGCTGTGTTAACAAGGTTTCCTTAGGTATATCCAAACAATGCCACTTTAAGCATGGTAGACATTGGGTTGAAGTCAAGGCAAGATTTCTTTGGCTTTTGCTTTTGTACTTTTCCTGCTTCATTCTGGTGGGTATGGAAACCGTCTGTTAGATTTTGCCTTGTCGAAATTCAAGGACTTCCGCATTAGCCACCCCTGAGAAAAAAGAGGAGAGAATCTAAGTACTGTCAGCGCTTGATCTCTTTTTTTGAAGGCGTTCTGCCAAATTTTAGTTTGGTCTCATACCTCTATATCTTTTCTCTATTTGGGTGAAGGTACATAGATGTTCATTACATTGATTTCAGAAATGTTATTTTGGTTGCATTAGAATCTCTCTAAACTTTGTTCTTGGGCTTCCCAGGATTTGGAAAAGAGAGAAGAAAATTTGGAAACAACTACGGCTACAGATTTTGGAGAAAGCACTTTATTTGAGCCACTTGTAAATGGAGATGTTCATAGGAAATTGAAGTGTCAAGCACATCAAATGAATCTACGGATGCGGAAGCCAGGTGTATTCATCTCTCCAACAACATTTATGAGACCACGGTCTCTTGTGCTCTTTGTTGCAGCTGTTGTCATGTGTTTTGGGATATGCAGTGTCCTCCTTCACCCCCAAAAGGTTGGGGAAATTGCTATTTCTATTCGTCGATGTGTATTTAGTAACCATGAGCCATAGAATCTCTCAGTTGGCCCAGAGTATGTCCCAGAGTATGTCATTTTACCTGGTTGATTGTGTGTTGCCATGTAAATTTCTGCCGATGTGATTCTGGTAACAATGAGCAGGTTGTAACAACTTGCTGACAACACCAGCTGCTGCGTCTCTTGATGAGTTTGTGTGATTCCCTCTGGTTCACCATCTGCAGTTAAAATAGCCTTCTGGTTGTAGAGCATTGATTAGTTCAGTGGTAAAGAAATGTGCAACAGGGAATAGATTCCCCATTTTATTTATTTTCGCTCTGTAACATAGGTGAATTTTGGTTTATCTATGACCAAGGGCATACTGTTGATCCTGCTCCGTGGTTCTATTTAGGCATGAACTTTGTAAAGAGTAGATGGTTCTGCAGCCATGAAGTCATGATAAGAGTCTGTATGAACCCAGTTATGGAAACCTAACCTGTAGCTAATCCAAAAGCTGATTCCTTGGATTTTTCCCTGGCTGGTGGTGGAGGTTTAATTGTGTAATAGAAAGTTGAGGTTTTATTGTGCAACGGAGATAGATGAAATCATGTTGCCGTCAGGTACTTTCAGTGTTTACAAACGAGGCTATGGTGGAAGAATCAGGAGGGGGAAATTACACCAATTCAGTTTTTGAGATATCTTCTTCCTTTTCTTTCTTTCTTTCTTTATTATAATTTAAATTAATTAATTTATGAATATTATTATTATTATTATTATTATTATTATTATTTTATTATCTTGTGAGAGCCATCTATTATTTATAAAAATAAGAGCAAATTATACCGACATCCAAAATAGAGGCCTTAAAGCACTACACCCTATTTTATATTTGAAAAGCAGAGGCCCTAAAAATTGATTTTTATTGAATATATTAGTCCAATTTGTTATAGAAAATTGTTAAATTAATGTTATTTTCTTTCAATTTAAAAAATCTCTATCAAACTATGAAGGAAAAAGAATAAATAGTGGTTTAGCCATTTTCAATGATTAATTGGAATAATGTGTTTGAATTTTATCTGGTTCATTTTTGACAAATAAATGTACTATTCATTTCCTTCTAGGTAAATGACACATGTTCATTAGTCACACTCACATCAAAGGTTCAGATTAAATTAAAATAATTTTTTTTCTATTTTGTAAATATAAAATATTACCTCAACCTTTGGAGTGATTGGTAGACATATGTCTAGTGTACTTCATCCAGAGGGAAATGGCTGATGAGAAATGGACATGATAAAGTTTCATAATGTGTCAAATGAAAATCTAATTTTGAAGTGTCTTTGTTTTTCAAGCATAAAATGGAGAGTTAGACTGTCACTGTTTTAAGGCTTCCATTTTGGAGTGCCAATGCAATTTGCTTAAAAATAAAGTTTTCTATACACTCCCTTCGTTTTGCAATTAATCTCAGGACACCGCTCCAACTGTGCAAAATTTTAAAATAGATGCAATGTGTTAGTCACCGTTGAGAACTGTTTCCAATTGACGGTTGGAAATACTTGGAATCAAGGAACGAAAGTTCGCCAAAGTTTCGGTGAGATTTGGCATTTGTTCAAACAGATTTCGACCCCTCATTTAGGGGGTATTTTTGGTCATTTTGGGCTCAAACTTGGTGTTTACCTTAATTTGATGCCAATATTTGGTAAATTTGAATTATTTTATATAAATTCGTCCATGTAGATTTTCTTTCAGTCACATTTAACATGTTGCTTGGTTGTAAAAATCTCTAGATTCATGAAATCTAGAGATTCACTTTTTTACACTAAAAATGTGAATATGTAGATTTATGGGTAAGGGGTGAAATTCAGAGATTTCAAAAAAGCTATACATTTGCACATTCACAAAAATCATGTCGATCAAATAAATTTTTAGGATGAATCCACAAATTTCATTACACAACCAAACATTTAATTTTAGAGCAAATTGCACTGACACCCCAAAATGATGGCTTTAAAACACTGACACCCCACTTTATGTTTTAAAAACACAGACACCCCATTCATTAAACACACTAGTCCATTCTGTTAGTAAAACCATTAAGTCACTGTTCATTTTTCCTTAATTCCAAAAATGCCCTTACCCTATCTATTCTCTTTCCACACTCAGATCTCCTCTGCTTCACCCTGTCCACCTTCACCTCCGGTAGACTTTCTACCATAACTCTAGTACTGGTGGATAACACTCTGGAGATAGAAACACACCAATGAAGAGAGTAAAATTTCCAATCAACATTGACTGAAAAGCACAGCACGATCGCATGCTAAGAAAAACAATTTCAGATACAAGCGCGAACTAAAGTACCTCTTTACAGGAAGATCTTCGGTTCGAACTAGGGTTTCAGTTCCTGTTTTCTTTCATCGAATCGATTGTCAACACACACGAAATTCACAATAATCTCTCGCTTTGTTTCATCGAATCGAAATGAATCCAAAGGAGAAATGAAAGAAGAAAATAAAAAGGCCTAAAAATTAGTGGAAGAAGCAGGCTTATTAGAGCAGGTGACAAGACAGAGCATAGGTAGCTTAGCCGCCGGAGAGGAAGCAGCGACGAAGTGGAGAGTCGATGTGAGGTTACGATAGATGCTGCGGCAATGGCGACAAAAAGTGGCATTGGCTGCGATGAGATCGGGTGGCCGAAATATCCCCTCTGAGAAACGTTGCAATGTGCGTCGGTTCGAGTTGTAGAAGGTTCATGGTGAGAACAACCTATCTGAACCATCCGGTGTTCAAGAAACTTCTGGTGCAGGCGGAAGAAGAGTACGGCATCAACAACCAAGGACCTCTCGCCATTCCATGCGACGAGAAGCTTTTTGAAGAAATTGAAGGATTTCTCTCTCTTTCAAATTGCTTTGGTAACTCCGCTCGTTTTGTGAATCTTGAAGATTTTCAAAAGTCCTGCCACTTGGGTATTAATCTCAAAAGGGAGAAAAAGGGAAATCCTAAGTCCACCTGTTTGTATCGTCGGAAGAGGTCTTCTATCTGGGCGTTCTTGAAGGCACTGCAACCGATTAGGCAAACCCAAATCAGAGCTACGACTGTGATGATGAAGATATGTTAGCCCTTCTCCATTCCTGCCTCAGATTCCCCAACAGTCCTCCTTTGCAGGCGTTGCAACTGTAGCAGAGCTGAGATTGATCATTGTTCCAGACATAGCAGTCAGCATCTGCAGTTGGGTTTTTCCACATAGTTGAGTTCACATAACCATAGCCGCACACCGTTGGAGGCTTGCAACATCCTGACTGTAAAATCATCAGAATAACAAAATCAACAACGCTAGATGACAAAGTAAGAAAGAAGATTAAGAAGTGGGTAATGGGAACTTTGAGAGGAAATTAAAAATTGCCTGAAGAGAGGTGATGTGAGCCATGAAGAATTGATCTGCGGTGATGAAGCCCTGGGAGCGCTTGGAGCAGACATGAGATTGGGAGAGACAAGTTCTGATCTTGGGCCAATTTTCAGAGTTGGTGACGTGATCTTGAAGCCAAGAAGAGAAGCCATAGAGATTATACTCCTTGTAATTACGGCCAGGGACGGAGTAAGAACCGTCAGGTCTGGTGACGACGAAGGCGACGACGAAGGGAATGAGGGTATTTTTGGAATTAAAAAAGAATAAACAACAAATTAATGGTTTCACTAACAGAATGGACTAGTGTGTTTAATGAATGGGGTGTCTGTGTTTTTTAAACATAAAGTGGGGTGTCAGTGTTTTAAAGTCTCCATTTTGGGGTGCCAATGCAATTTGCTCTTAATTTTATAAATTATGATTACATAGATTTGAAATCTCCAGACTCACGTAACCAAACAGGCCCTTACAGAATCCCTTCATAATTTAAATTGTTTCCATAAATTCTTTCATGTATATATTATTCTCTAACCACATTTGACACGTTAACTTTTGAGGCGTAAATCACTGAAATATAACCGGTAAGCTCATTGATCTCAAAGATTTTGCCATAAAATGTCTTCATAATTTGAATTATCTCAAGAAATTATTCTATGTAGATTTTCCTCTCTAACCACATTTGACACATTGTCTTTTGAGACTTGAATCATTAGGATAGAATTGGTAAGATTGTCCATTGATATTGAAGATTTCGTAATAGAATCGAGAGAGAAATCACATAAAAATAGTGAGAAATTGCCAAAATATCGCAAAAAATAAAGATTCTCACGATACATTGGTCTTGGGTGATTTTCTGCCCATTTCGGGTTCGTTCGGTTACTGCCGAACTGCCGAAATTTGTTCGGCGATATGTTGTACTATGCTTGGAATTCAATTTTTTCAATATGATCGAAATATCCCTGACGTTGTGGTGCGCGCAAGCTGGCCCGGATGAACCTCATTTCCAAAAATATCCCTGACGTTGATAAAATGTCTAGATTACTCTTTTATTTGTGATCCTATTTTCATTCTTCAGACCACCCTAATATCCAACCCAACCCGTGCGAGCAAGCTCGCTCACCTCACTAACTTTAGTCCACCCCTGCATCAAAGCCATGTTGCCCATTGTGCTCACTCACCTGTACTCATCTGCATCGAAGCAAAGAAGGTAATTCATAGCCTTCCTCTTTGATTTTGTCCGAACTGAGACACGCGCGCACTCACACTTATACACATTCCCACTGAGCTGGTCGTGGCCTATAGTTGCACTCGCTGGGGCTGGGTCATTCATGGCCTACAGTCACAAACGAACTCACACAGTGCCCTGCATTCACGAACTGCTCCCAAGCAACTAGCACCTCATACATAGACGCTTGACGAGAAGTCTGTGAGAACACCATAGCCTTGCACAGGTGCACCCACGCGCACACACCACGAGCAACCAGCTCCCTTGGCCTTGCACACGGTCCCTAACCCACCACACCCTGGCCGTGCACCCCCCCTCCCCCCGCCACCCCTGGCCTGTGCGCCCGCACACACACCCATCCCACTTGGCCCTCATTAGAGGTAACGAGGTTGCCACTCCTCTAAAGACGGACCTGACTCCTCAACTTCGTGAGATTTTTTCTTTTGGATTCATTCATGGCATGCAAGGAAGTGGATGAGCATAGCTCTGATAACCACCTAGTGGAACTACGTACTTTGCTTTATATCTTATAGTTTTGTGCGCGTCACCTATATTATGCTGATCCAGTTTTCAAGAGGCTCATTGCTAAGTTGGCACATTATTGAGGTGGCAGAGCCAGACATGTTGAACGTACATAACCAAGTAAAGGATCTGTATCCACATAACCAAGAAGTAGAGGATGAAACAGATGCAGAGGACCCATTCACATTTCAGTTTGTTTAAGGAAGCTCAGGTAGTTGACATGGAGAATACAACTCTTCATGTACTCCGCAAATTGGTTTTTGATGCTGTTATTCATCACTTGTGGTGGAAGCATAACTTTACGAAGAAATTGTGTAAAAAATTCGGATGTTTAAATTGAACGAAGTGAAAGAAACTCAAAGGAGTAGAATCATAGAGATAACAAAGAAGTCCAATACACTTGGGCTGTGCAAATAAAAAAACTAATTCAAAGATAAATCAATTATAAAAATCAAATACTATTTTTTATTAAACAAACTCAATCAGTACTCAATAAACTCCAATAGTTTTTAAGATCTAAAACTGACAAACGAGTAATCGTTTTCTGAAGCATTCGTACAGCAGTTTTTTGCCAAGGAATTCTTTATTGGGAGTCAACTTTATTAACAATTTTAGAGCAGATATATATTTTACAAATGATAATTAGAATCAATAAAACAGAATACTAGGGTTACACTGTTACTTGCGTTTAAAGATTTGTTTGGAATGAATGTATTTCAGCACAAAATTTCTTCTTCAAGTTAACGGCGGTGCCTTTAGAAATCCTTCCAGAGTTCAAATACATGGAATATAACCCTAACAACAGACTTTCTTTCTAATCCATTTGGGCGCTGTTTTGCTTCCTCTTCTAGCCACCCTTGCCAAGTCCCCAACAACAACAGTTTGCTCCCACTATAAAAATTGAACCCAACATCCACTTACCAAATACATTCAAACAAACCCTTCTAAGTTCTTAGTTCCAAATCTACTCAATTAATCTCACAGAGAAGCTTCAAGTCTAACATGGCAAGATTTGGATTCTCCCTTCTTCTTCTATTGCTCATAATCCCTGCTATCCTTTTATTCTTACCATTGACAAATGCTGTTGATATCAATGTCATCACTGATTCTGGGGCAATAGGTGATGGCAAAACAGATGTGAACAAGGCTCTATTATCAGCTTGGGCAACTGCTTGTGAATCATCAGAGGCTTCAACCATAAACATACCACGTAAGGGCCGGTTCTTGCTCAGTCCGATTGAGTTCCAAGGACCATGCAAGAACTCGAAGATTACATTTCGTATAGATGGAACCCTGGTTGCTCCTGACTACAAGAAAATGGCTAGTTCTCAAAATTGGATTATGTTCTACGCTGTGGACGGGGTGTCCATCATTGGAAATGGATATCTTGATGGCAGAGGCACCAGCTTGTGGGCATGCAAGGCTTCTGGGAATAAGAATTGTCCCACTGGTGCAGCGGTATGTACATATGTCCCCTGGTGCATGCTTTAGTTAAAATACAGCTTTCACAATTAGTTGAAAGTGATTCATCATTGTATCATTTTTGACATAGTTGCATTTGGATTTTGCTTTTGCAGTCACTTTCTTTCTATAGCTCGAAAAACATATTAGTACAAAACGTGAAATCGATCAATGCGAAACTCTTTCACATGGTTGTATATTCATCTGAAAATGTATTAATACAAGGAGTGAGCATCATTGCTCCAGGTGATAGTCCAAACACAGATGGTATACATGTTCAAGAATCAACAAATGTTCGTGTATTCAATACCGGTATCAAAACCGGAGATGATTGCATTTCTATTGGATCGGGCACACGAAATATGACAATCCAACGTATTTCATGTGGCCCCGGACATGGTATAAGGTGAGGATAAATTAATAAATTATTGATAATTAATTAAATTTCTTAACTTATTTTAATGTTGGCAATACATTTGTTTATGTACGTATGCTAATGTAAAGGAGTATGTAATATGCTGCAGCATTGGAAGTTTGGGTTCAGGACAAGAAGAAGAAACAGTGGAAAATGTGATCGTGAAGAGTGTAGTGTTCAATGGAACTCAAAATGGAGTAAGGATCAAAGCCTGGGGAAGGCCTAGCAATGGATTTGTGAAAGGAGTGATTTTTAAGCAAATTGTGATGAAAAACGTCCAAAACCCAATTGTTATTGATCAAAACTATTGCCCTCACAGCACAGGTTGTCCTAATCAGGTAAACAATATATAAATACAATTATTTTTTTTTTAGAAGAAGTAGTTGGGGTGATCATCAATACTTACTTGTATTAATATTTATTCTACAGAACTCAGGAATACAAATAAGTGGAGTCACATACACAAACATAGTTGGGACATCTGCAACTCCAGTGGCCGTGTTCTTCAACTGCAGTGCAACCACACCATGCAAAGGAATTGGTTTGCAAAATATAAAGCTCACATACAATGATCAAGCTGCACAATCATTTTGCAAGAATATACATGGTAACGCTGCTGGTGTAGTCAACCCACCAAGTTGTCTTAGATAAGAATTGACATATATAATATATAGTTCTTGTAAATTAAAAAAAATAAAAATTTTTAGTCGTTTCTTTGTAAATTCAATTCTTTCTCTATGGAACCAGAATTTATGTTAAACCAGGGAAATTGTATTCTTTGTCATGTCTTCAGCAAGTTAGTAACTTCAAGAAGCAATCTTGTACCATTTTATATAATTAAATAAAAAAATAAAATCGATTAGCCATGGAAGAGACAAGACTGGTTGGTACTATTTCTTCCATTTCAAGTTTATGGTCTAGCCATTACCAAAAAATATAAAGTTTTTATCTAGGTTGTTAGACTTCATGTTTCACCTTGAAGGAATATATGCTTAGCGATGGGTGATGAAAAATTGCCCTTATGGGTTTAATTAGGGTTTGAACTGATTAGTGACTGCAATCTGATCAAAATTAGGAATAAAAAGGAAAATTCACTGTTACCTCCCTTCCAAATTCATGTGGAGTCACTACTTCATCCCTTGCAATTTTTAAAATTGTGGAAAAGAAATGTAAATCTTAAGAGAGAGTTTTCTTAAAAGATCTTTTTTGGATGAAATTCAAATAGCACGCCCGGTGGGACACGAACATTTTCTTAAAAGATCTTATTAAGTAAATGTATTTTTATGGTGTGAAAGAGTAACCAAAATGAGAGTTTGTACTTGTATATTGTAGTTTTTTTTGGGTAGAATATAGTATATGATATTTTCACTACATAGGTTTCACAAAATTTATTCTCTCACTGCATTTTAGTCTACTGCTTTGTTTTCTTTTGAGTAAATTACACGAACCGCTATAAAGGGAGTAAAACTTTTGATCACCCGCTATTACCTCCTAAATTATGCGGCACCCCACACTCAAAATTACAAGTTACCCACAATTACATTTTCAGTTAACTGTAGGTAATTTGCGGCATTCTAGTCTTCACTCTTCGATTCTTTTTGAGCTAAAAAAGGTTTGGCATTTTGTTGCTACTCATGAGAGATGGATAGTGGGTGATGGGAAAAAAATAACATTTTGAAAGGATTGCTGGTTAGGAGACTTTACTGTTGCTGCTCAGTTTGAGGTTCCTCTTATTTTGGCAAAAAAATTGAAACTTAAAGTGGTGGACTACTTTCTTGATTGGCAGTAGTGTTTAATGAGGGTCCAATCCCCTCGATTAAAAGAAGTTCTGAAGTTAGTAATTCTTATCCATCTCCCCACTGGTGTTCACGAGGATATTTGTCAATCGGATTGGTACTATTCAAGGGAGTTCTCAATAAAATCAGCCCGTGATATGCATAGGAAAAATGGGGCGGTTTTGGATTGGGCGGAAGAAGATTTGGAATTTGAAATTATTGTCTAGGCAGCAGATTTTTTGTTGGTGGGTCTTTCGGGGGAAGCTCCCGATTGATGCAATTGTAATGTCCAAAGGAATCTCCTTGGCTTCACGTTGTGGTATGTGTCTAGGGGCTTCCGAAGATATTACTCATATTTTTATTCATTACTCTCTTTTGCTCGTAGCTGTTGGGAGTCTTTGTGTGGATGGTTTGGTATGAGTTCTAAGCTACCTCTACTCTTTAAGACAATTATAAATGGTGGGGACAGCAGGCAAAGTCTTATTATGTGGTTTCATGGATGCTTCCTCGCTTTTTGTATTATCTCGTGGTTTGCTGCGTGATAAGTATCGATATGAGGAGTGCTTACTTCTAAAAATTGGGTATTATATCATATCTTCTTTGATCTCGGCTCATCATGATTATGTAATTGGTAGCGAGAAAGGCATCTCCAAGTAGTTCGCTCAAGCGCGGCGATGGGTCCGAAAATTTCTGTTAAGAGCCCTACTCCTCCTCAAGAAATTTTTGGGTATCTCTTTCAACATGGTGGGTTATGCTAAATGCCGATGGCGGTTCTCTGGGCGTTCCGGGTATGGCTGGTGTGGGTGTTTTGTTTTAGAGATGAGTCATCAATTGTTCTTTTTAATTTCAACTCTTTTTTAGGTATTAAAACTAATTTTGAAGCTTAAATGGAGGCATTGATGTAGGCTATAGAGTGGGCGGTAAAGTTAGATATACCACGCGTATGGATTGAATGTGATTCAAAGGGGTCGTAGTGGTCTTGATTCAGCAAAGGAAGATTCCCCGGTGTTTCTTGCAATCTGGAGAGGTGTTGATCTTTTTATTGCCAGCCATCCTTGGAAAATTTCCCATTGTTATAGAAAAATCAATCAAGCTGTCCTGCTTGTCAAATTGGGCTGCGAGACGGGGTTCTTTCAAATGTTAATACACCCTGGCTAGCAGCAATCTTGCGAGTGAACTTGATCTAGAGGCTTACGGTCGTCGCGCCTCGATTTTGACTTCTTTTATATGTTGATGTGAAATGGAACCTGTGAGGTTGGGTGTATTTAGGGGCAACTGATGTTGCGGGATTGATGGTTGGCTCCTTTTGTTTTTTGTATGAGTTTTTCGCTTTTTAATACAAATGACCCTTTTAGCGAAAAAAGTAAAATTATTTTGATATTGTGAAACAAGAACCAAAATGTGAGTCCCTGTACTTGTATATAGTAGTATAACTTTTTATTTTTTTGGGTAGAATTATTAGCTTTATATTATGGGGGTGGGGTCTATTACATATATCATAGGGAGTGTCGTTCCCATGACCTCTTCACCCAAGAAGTATTGGCCATTTCCGACTGAATAATTCTTCGATGGTATGTTAAGTACATTTTTACTTTAGTAAAAAAATTAACCACCCCTTTGGCAATAATGAAATCTTTGATCAAAACCAATATTTGCCAAAATTACTATTATCTCCTTACTTTCACTTTTCTTTTTTTGGTAAGAAAACATACCTCATGTTGTAGTGTCCATCGGGATAAAAGTATCTCAAAGGGATAAACCCGCATTCAGTGAGCGCCAAAAGAATACACTGAATTTCGATGGATAGGAAGTTTCCAACAGACTCCCACCACTTCAAAAGTTCATTCACCGAGTTGGGAACCTTCATCTTAACATGGTTTGGTTGCTAATTTAGTGGAAAACTGCCCATTGAAGAAAGAATAGACACTAATGAGTGATCGTAGAAGAGAAATGGGAAATGAAATAGATGGGGGGGGGGCATCGTAGGTATCGAATAACTCCTTGTTAACCGTTTCAATGTCTCCTGCCACTCGAGCCACGGTGGTGTTCCTTGGCCAGATGGAGGAGTTAAGAGAGGTAAATTGATTAGTGA